>NW_026902149.1:600000-876255 GCF_033783945.1 Neopsephotus bourkii | reverse complement strand
GTCGAGTCTTAGAGAGCTCTTTCAGCCGCACTTTCAGTGACACAGAGAGGGAGCAGGGGCACACAGGGAATGCCCACCGAAAATAACAAACCGAGTGCAAATGACCAGGTTTCTGATCTCAGCACCTGCCAAGCTCAGAACTGGACGGGCTTTTAATGCAGGCAGAGCAAGCTTTGCTCATTACGCCTAGCAGGGGCATCGTGGGCTCCTCCTGAGCTCTCAGGGGGACAGCCCAGCACTGGCAGCCCTTGTAATCTAGGTTGCCCTTGCTGGAGACAAACGTGTTGTATTGAAACGGGCAGCCCTCATGGCCCTTCAGGTCTTTCTGGTGAGAGAGAGAGAGAGAGAGGTGTGGCCAGAGGAGGATGCTGCTGCTGTGCTGCCGTTTCCGAGGGGCTTTGCAAGGGTCGCTCACGCTCTCCCGCTGGGAGGCGGGGCTCCGTCTCCAGCCCGGTGGCTTCCCCGTTCCCCATGGCCCGTGCTGCCATGCAGTGGGCACAGCTGTAGCACTGGGGCTGGCTCAGGTCCTCGAGGGGGCTGCCCAAGGGAGCCTTTTGGGGGCAGATCCCCAAGGGCTCCCTGCTGCCTGCCCCTGGGCTGGGCTGGACACTCCCCACGGGAAACACCGACTCAGTCCAAACCACAGCGTGTCCACCTGACAGCCAGCTCTCAAAACTCAGGTCCTGCACTCAGAAGCCACAACGTGAATCGGCTCTCAAACTCCATCAACTCGGCTTGGTTATCAGGTGGGTCATTGCTCCTCCACCGTTTTTCTTCTCACTTCACATGAGGAATGGGGAAGCAGGAAGAAACATGTGAATTAAGTGGGTTCCAGCAAGGCACTGTCTGTAAAGCGGTTTTAGTATAGTACAGTTGTGATCGTGAAATTAGCCTCAGTGACCAAAGAGGCTCTGCGTAAGAAGCAGCTATTTGGCCATAGACAGAGCAGAAGCCAAGCAGCCCTGCCCGTACCATGCTTTTAGGATTCCTGTTGGGATGACCCAGAGCAGAGTTTCTGTCTCTCCACCGTCCTTCGCAGCACGTTTGTGCAGCAGCAGTCTTGCCCTGAAATTGCCACTGCTCGGAGCAGAGGCAAAGTGGAGGAAAACTCCAGAAATAGTAATAAGAAACAGTAATAATAATAACAATAACTGTTGTTCAACCACACAGCTGTGTTTGAACAGGGGAAGCAAGTACCCACAAGCAGAGGGTGCTGGAAAGCTGCGCCCTGTGCCCTGGTCTAGGAGTCAAACACAGGGAAGGCAGATGTGAACACAGTCTGTTTATTTTAAGCGGGGGGATGGGGAGTGAGGTGGAGGAGGGTGGGAATTGCATCTTGACAGTAAAGAAATATTAAAATGATAGTAAATTTAGGGTAAAAACACTGGTTTGCTATTGTTCTAAAAACCAAAACAAGAGTATAACAACAACAATTCTACAAGAAAACAACAAAACAACTACAGTGTGAGACCAAAACAACTACAGGATAACAAGAATGTTAAAACAAGTGCAGAACAAACATAGGACAATAAAAATCCTCAACAGCTATCGTAGCCGCTGATGTTTTGCCACTGGTGGTGCAAGAGGCCACTTGGCCTCAACGTCCCTGGAAGCAAGGCAGTACAACATTCGCACCCAAGTGCCTTCCCAAGAAGTGTTCACAGTCACATCCTCCTTCCTGTCTTTAAACAAACTGGGATTTAGCCCTGGCCAGTGTTCCCAAGTGTCTTTCCACAGCCGTGTGCACCTCAGCTCTTAGATGAATTGCATGTCTCTAGGAGGCACGGTGACCCGGTGCCCTGGACAAGCTGAGCCCTGTAAAGAAACAGCGGTACCCACATTCCCAGGGCTCCAGGGACAAAGGCCGTGGCAGTCAGACCCAGCGAGGACCAGACAAAACTCCAGCTGAAAGGCAAAGAAGGAAACGAGAGATATTAGACATAACAGGGTGTGAGGAACAGCGACAGCCTACCTCATTTAGAATTCTTATCATCAAAATGCACTCCCTTGAAGATACGAACTTTGATGAGGCTTTATCTATGAACAGAGAAATCCTAATTAGAGTGAAGAAGAGTGTGACCCACTGATTTCATGTTAAATCCCAGTGCTGGTCGCCTGCAGATTTCATTGCCGACTTTTGCTAAAGGAATTGCTGGGAAATTTCGGGTAGTAGAACTGCAACAGCTGAGAGCCGGCAAGAACGTTCAGTAGCTGAATTCAAGTGTTACTTTTAAGCTGCAGTCTGCCCTCAGCTTTGGCTGCCTGCTTTAATAAAGAGTATGTGTCCAAGGCACAGGAAACCCCTTCTCCTCTTCATCAGACACTGTCAATTTAACGGAAAAGGGGAGAGGGGAAGTTACTGAGGGAGGATTTCATGGGGGGCTCTTAACAATTTGTCAAGTCAACAAATATCTGAAAGCTTTTCTATTCCAAAAGCCAGAAATAAGTGACCTACCCCCAGGCACACTTTTCTTTCAGAGTTGATTCAATAGTTTATTCAAAGCCCACAGGTTCTCAGAGCTCAGATTCTTTCGAAAACATGGGGGGGAGGGGGGAGGGGTGGTGGTAAAAAAGCTGATTTTTCTGCAAGGTAAACACAGAAATAAGCCTAACCAGCTGTATTGCAACATGCTAAGCAAGGGACAAATCCTTTTGCAAGAGCCAATGCAGATATACATCAAAACAGATCTAAGCAAGGCTCAGGGCATATTGAATGCCTAGTGTGGTCAGACAGAATTTCCAAAGGCAGGTCAGTTCGTAACAAGAAAACCAACCTTGGCTGTTTGAGTGGGCTGCTCCCGGGTTGGAGCATTTAGAACTGTAGAGCTGGGGATGGAGAGATTGCAGCTATTTTCATGTGAGATGATGTGATCCCCGAGTTCAGACTCATCCCTTTCTAAGCCACAGAGAGTGTTGTACTCCATGGTTTCTGTCCCCTTCAGCGTTACTTTCTTTGCATATTTCAGTGGGGTACTTGTTTTGAGGACAGTTCCCTGAGGTACGTGAAGGATGCCAGCAGAGCAGCCAGAGTGTTGGTGATACGGTATGTTTTTATTTAATATCCCACTGTATTAGAATCATGTCTGTTTTCACAAAAATACGTTTTCCTTAAAAAAGCAAAAGATGCAGTGATGCTTATTGAGGGGGGAGCGACAAAGAGGGAAAAATGATAGCAGTCACCTGCACCTTGAGGATGCTCCACAGCACTTCATTTTCCTGTGCTCCTGGGGGGAGCTGCCTTTTCTGGGAGTCCCAGAAGTTGGCTCTTGTTTCCCCAGTGAGGCCAAAGCCCCTGTGAGTGTGCCCGTGCCAGGCGGCTGGGGGTCCCTGCTGCTGTGGAGCCATCCCCAGCACCTATGGGCAGCTGGCAGCATGCTGCAGGCAGCAGCGGAGACCGGGAGGAGCCTGGCTGGGAAGGGAGAGGGGCTGCGGCCCCCTCAGGAGCAGCAAGGGCCAAATCCTTTTGCAAGAACCAATGCAGATATACATCCGCTGGCAGTGTTCAAGCAAGGCTGGGCAGGTCTAATGCCTAGTGTGGTGGGAACAGAATTTCCAAAAGCAGACATATATAAATATTCTGAAATAAATATTATATAAATAATATATTTATATAATATAAATAATATTATATAAATATTCTTATTCTTCTTCACACCTTCCAAGGGAAGGCCCTGTGTTGAAGCAGCCTCAGGAAGGATGAAGTGTGTGTGAAGGGGGGGGCTGTAGGGTAGGATGTTTACATCCCACCTTCTCAGACCTATTTCTCCTCCTATTTCTGCTCACCCAGAGCGCTTCCCTCTTCCAGCCAGGTGCTCTCGGAAATGACAGAGCCTTTGCCATGCTCTGCCCCCAGTTTGGCACAGGGCTAGCCCACAGGACACACGCACCCCTCTTTGGTGTAAACAGCAGCTGCCCCAGGCTCAGTGCTCACAAGAAGGTGAAGGTCATGGCTCTCACGGGCCTGGAGATGTCTTTTTTTCCCCGGACTTAGTGCCTGGGCTCTCCTTCAGAGATAGGGTCATGTTAGCACCGAGCTGAGCACACGGAGAGGCTGGGAGTGCAGCAGTTAGCACAGAAAGTGCCAGCGAGGGAAAGCCAGGCTGATGGCACGCTGCTCTGCCTGCAGGGCCCTCGCCTCCCTGCTAAGTCTAGGAGCCAGGCCCAGGGTACTTGGGACACCAGCTCTGAGCTCCTGTGCTTGCCCTGTCCTCACTGCAGCTCCCTGGAGCTGAGCCCAGCTTGCCCTAGGTTGCAGCTGAGCAGGTGCTCAAGGCACAGAGGCAGGGCTGTGCCCTTGGCCACTCCTGGATCTTTCCTTTGGGACGAGCAGCAACTTTGTCTGACAATTCCCAAAGATCCTTTTTCTCTCTCCCAGCCTCCTGCTGGGCTCGCTCAGCTGATGGGGAGCCCATGGGCCTGGAGCCAGAGGGTTGGGTGCCCCACGGGGGTGCAGGGGTCTCTGGGAGTGCCAAGACACCTCGATGCCTCCTCCTCAGTGTCCCCTCGCAGCCGATGTGAGCTGTGCTTCCAAATGTGCTGCAGGTAGGGAGCAGCAGCAGGAGTCCTGCAAGGGAGGAGCAGTGCTTGGTGGGGTCTGAGGAGCAGTCATGTCCCAGGCAGAAGAGGTGCACGTCGAAAACGGGTGAGGGAAATGCCTGTGAAAAGCTGAGGCTGGGTGACCAAGGATGGTGAGGCCACGATGTTCTCCAGGGGTAGTGTATGGGCTCCTGAAGTTTCAGGCAGGTCCCAGTGCATAAAGGAAGAGTTTCCATGGGACTTGACTGAGTTCCCACTCCTCAGACACCTGCAGCAGCTGATGGAGGTGGATTACAAACTGCTCGTCCCAGTACATGCGCAATTTTGGGTTATTGTTAGCATTAGGGTTAGGGGTTAAGTTTAGGGTTAGTGTTAGAGTTAAGGTTAGGGGGTTTAGAGTTAGGTTTAGGCTTAGGGTTTGGGTTAGGGGGTAGGGCTACGGTTCGGGGTAGCTTTAGCGTTAGGGGTAATGTTTAGAGTTCGGGTTAAGGGCAGGGATTGGGTTAGTGTTAGGTTTAGGCTTAGGGGTGTCCTGGGTTTAGCAGTAGCAGTCATTTTTCTCCTTCTTGGTAGCTGGTGCAGTGCTGCGTTTTGACTCTCAGCCTGGGAACAGAGCTGATAAAAATGATGTTTTGGTTTGGCCAAGGACTTTGTGAGCCTCATGCTGTGCCAGGGAGGAGGGGAAGCCGGTAGGAAGCAGAGACAGGACACCTGACCCAAACTGACCAAAGAGGTATTCCATAGCACAGCACGTCATGCCCAGGAGGTAACTGGGAGCTACCTGGAAGGGCTGGGACTGCAGGGTTGGAGGAGGTATCGGTGGCTGCTTGGTCGGGCTGGGGGGATGAGTTACCGGTTGGCTGGTGCTGAGGTGTTGTATTCTCTTCCCTTGTTGCTTCCTTTGTCATTACTATTATTGGTGGTAGCAGCAGTGATTTGTGTTGTACCTTAGTTACTAAACTGTTCCTATCTCAACCCGGGGGAGTCGCATTCTTTTGCATTCTCCTCTTCGTCCCTCCGGGAGTACGGGGAGATAAGAAGGGGGGAGTGAGTGAGCAAGCTGTCTGGCTGGGTTAAACCACGAGTTAGGGTTATGTTTAGTGTTCTGGTTAGGATGCACAGTTTAGGAGTTAGGGGCAGCTTTAGGGTTTTGGGTTAAGGTTAGACTTAGGGATTAGGTTTTCGTTTAGGCTGAGTTTTAGGGTTAGGGGTAAAGTTAGTTTTAGGATTACAGTTTTGGGTTAGGTTTAGTGGTGAGGTTTAAAAGTTTGTCTCTCCATCATACCCAGTTTTCACCCCCATGGTGGCACGTGGTTCTGGCAGGTTCAAGCCATTCCCCTTGGCCTGTCCCTACAGGCCCTTGTCCCAAGCCCTTCTCCAGGTTCCCTGCAGCCCCTTTAGGCACTGGAGCTGCTCTAAGGTCTCCCCTTCAGGGGCCTTCTCTTCTCCAGGTTGAGCAAGACCAATAATCATACATAAAGTTATGTCTGCTCTGTTTTAATTGCTGGTGCTTAATGGGTTTTGTAACTGGAATAAAATAGTGCATCCAAAGAGTGAAGGTGGTAAAACCTCCTGGAGAGGTACAGAGTAGGTGGACTTTTATCTAGAAGACAAGCTCTTTCTTGTCAGTTTGCTCTTTCGGGTACTGGTGGGTTTGTGACCTTTGTTCTGATAGCACAGGTTGAATTAGTTGAACAAGCCTTCAGTGGATTTTATCTGGAGAGAAAGAAATTAGCAGAAATACATCTCAGCAAGCCACATACCACTGAACTAATTTGTGAGAATTTTACTAACTGAATTAAAGATGAAGCAAGGCTGTAGTGAACTTGAGGTCATGCCTAAGACCAAATCAGTACTTCAGGAGGTTGAAGTATTCAAATCTCCAAATCAAGAGCAGCTGATCTCAGAATGATGGGCTGAAGTTGAGAGGAGTGCGGTGTAGGAGAACTTGAGGGGTTGCATCCACTGACCAGGGATCACTGCAGGGCATGGAGGTGGTTGATGCTACTGACCAAGAAGACCTCAGCTTCTCTTGCAAGTAAATGACTGAAATCATCACTGCTCACCTCTTGGCTTCATGTACAGCATGGCAGGAACACTTTTCCTGCTCCAACTGGCTCTCCTTTGGTCCATTTGCTGTATCAGTTGCTTGGGAAGGGGCCTGAAGCAAAAACCCAGTATCTCTGCTGACTTAATGCAGTTCAGTCTGAGATGAAAGTGTCTTTTGAGAAATGCCACTACTAAATAGTGACTAGTTCTGAGTGTGCTTCCAGGAAGCCATCAGAAAAGCTGTTTCCCTGAAGCCTCATGTTCCTGCCTGTTCATACTAGTGATCCGCAGATCTTGGCTGACCAGTGTGCGATGGGAAGCTTCTCCCTGTGCTTTATCCAAGGGATGCTTGTGGTGCTCATCCAATCCACCTGTGTGTGCTGGGTACTTCTCACCCCATGGACTAGCTGTCTTTAGGTACGGATAGAACATGCCAGCTCTGCCAACCCAGGGGAAATGATGAGCACTGGGGGCTTTGGGGCACATTGAGCAATGGTGCCTTTCATTGGGTGTCCACAATCAGTGCAAATCAATCATATAACAAACCCTCTCAATGTTCCCTGTGGTCGTTGGTGATTCCTGCAGCTATCAGTGTTTCACAGGCTCTTTGTGGAGTGGTGGGGTTGTAGAAATTCCTCAGCTGTTCTGGTGGCCTTTGACCAAAACGACCCAAGATGCTTTTTAATGTCAGTTCTATTCAGCACTAAAGAATAAGAGATTCTCTAGAGCACCATCCTATGCCTGGATTTCCAGCCTCCCTGTGCGTGTCCAGGAGGTGCAGGCACCCATGGACTTTTTTTCCAAGCAGTTCTCAGTATTGATGGAATTAATTTAAGCAAAAGATGGTAAGACTGAAGTGAGCTGGAGGGAGTTTTTCAAAGTGCCTTTTTGGGTGTTTGCTCATATACTCAGCCCTGAAAAATAATCTGTGTGTTTACTGACTGTGTTTGCACTGTCTCTACTGTGCCAGTATTTTCTTTGTACCTGGGCCATGGCCCTCGATAGCCAGGGGTGTTATTGAGCAGTTTGGATGAGTGCCCCCAGTCTCTATTTATTTGTGTTTTAACAAGGGTCTGCAATGCTGAACTCTGAGCAGTCACCGTAGCATCACCTTATGTGAGACCTGGGGCAGGGAGCAGAGAGGAGCACGCTCAATATCATCCTTAAAATGTTGCTACCCCCACGCAGGCATTTGGTGAGCAGCCTGCAGACCCCCATGTGAACAGAGCTGCTGATGCCAAGGCAGAGAATTAAAGACTACTCTTGGAGACTTTGCCCCGTTCCTGCCAGTGCTCAGGGGTCCAACCTGGCCTTGAACACTGCCAGGGATGGGGCAGCCACAGCTTCTCTGGGCACCCTGTGCCAGTGCCTCACCACCCTCATAGTGAAGATGCATCATAGTGACTTGTTGCATTGGTTGTTCATGAGACTTTCTTCCAGGCATCTCATGTTTTAAAATCAAGGGATCTTCTTGAAGATCCTTTGGTAGCTCAGGAGCACGAGCATCCTCCGTTTGAATACATTCCAATGCATTATCCTGCTTTTGCAGGATAAAGACTGACCTGTGTTTTGCTGCTGGGGAAGACTGGGCACACATGGTTTGGTGATGTGTCACTCAGGGGGAGACCAAGTTTTGATGCCATCTCCAAATTTCTACCTTTCCATAGATACAGAGTGAAGGGGGGACAAGCCAGGTTGTCCTCAGGGTTTGTTGCTGCTGATGTGGCTGCACTGCCCTGAGCTTGTGAAAGGTCAAGCTGATGACGACGGTGTCCATGTTTCTTCTCAGGGTGTGACTTACTGCGGTAAAAGCTCGGCCAGCAATCTCACCATGGCCAATGTCCCCTGGCACGAGGAGGTGGTGCACTTCGTCCAGGAGCTCGCCAACCTTATCCCCGACTATGAAATTGCCTGTGAGCATGAGCACTCGAACTGTCTCCTCATCGCTCACAAAAAGGTGAGGCTGTGCCAGGGTGTGATGCCAGGCACCGTGCATCTCCTTGGAAATGCTGGACAAGTGCCTTGTTCTAACACACTTATCTCTAGAGTTAGCTTGGTGCTATTCTGGGGGGGGAAGCATACTGCATATATTTCAGAAAAAGCTGAAGATGCACCATGTTGCTGCTGGTCATAACAGCTCAGTGCTACCACAGCAATGCAGGCAGGAGGCATGTAACAGGTCCAGGAGAAGCTCAGTACAGTATAGAATCACAGAATGGTGTGGGTTGGAAGGAACCTTAAAGCTCATCTAGTTCCAACCCCCTGGCATGGACAGGGACAGCTTCCACTGGAGCAGCTTGCTCCAAGCCCCTGTGTCCAACCTGCCCTTGAGCACTGGCAGGGATGGGGCAGCCCCAGCTTCTCTGGGCACCCTGTGCCAGCGCCTCAGCGCCCTCCCAGGGAAGAGCTTCTGCCTAAGAGCTCAGCTCAGTCTCCCCTCTGGCAGGTTCAAGCCATTCCCCCTTGGCCTGTCCCTGCAGGCCCTTGTCCCAAGCCCCTCTCCAGGTTTCCTGCAGCCCCTTTAGGCACTGGAGCTGCTCTAAGGTCTCCCCTTCAGGAGCCTTCTCTTCTCCAGGCTGGCCCAGCCGAGCTCTCTCAGCCTGGCTCCAGAGCAGAGCTGCTCCAGCCCTCGCAGCATTATCGTTGGTGCCATGCTCTCTGAGCAGGGGCTTCAGTTGACTTGAAAGGGTTGCTTCATCCAGGGGTACCTGGGCATCATCTCAAGCTTACACATTTCCTTCAGGGCTCTTCCCCAGACCAGAGTCTTTCAGGTATAAGTGACAGCTGGCAAGGGCAGAGAGACTTGGGAAGGCTTTGTGATGCACTGTGAAAGTGGGGCTGTAGTGGTGGGACTGTGAAGGGTTCAGGAAAGCACCCAACAGTCAGCCCTTCATGGACATTATCTGCTGGTAGACAGTACTAAATGACTAAAGCTGTAAGAAAAACAGCCCCCCTGTATCTGTGTGTTTTCAAACCCTGTGGATGAATGTAGCTGAGAAACAGTAAGTTCTGGGTGGTTTTCACCTGAATTTTTGTTTTTTTCCCATCAAAGCAGTTACCCTGCAGTAGCTTCTGGATGGCTTCACTCTGGGCATGGTGGTGGCTTAAAAATTAAAAACTACTACATCTGGTAAACCAGTTTAACATTCACCCAGCTTGTCTTAGCACACGTGTGGTGTTTGGTATGTCTCATTGCTCCCTGGCTCAGGACTGTGCTTCTTTTCCTTCCAGTTCAAGATCAATGGCGAGTGGTGCACATGGATCGACTACGACCGCTTCCAGGAGCTGGTGCGAGCACAGGAGCAAAGTGGCGGCTCCCAGACTTTCACAGCAGCTGATTATGCAGCCAGAACTCCTCACTGGGCACTCTTTGGGTCCAGAGAGAGGGGATTCGATCCCTTGGATGTGAGATACCACATGCCACTGCGGTCCCTTCCATTCTTCTCTAGGCATGCTCAGGATCCCTCTGTTCCTTTCTGTGGTCTCTCAGTTACTCTCTGTTCCCTTGTGAGTGCTCTTTACCGGAGGGCATTTTGTCTTTGGCCTTCCTTTTCTGGCTGACATTACCTGTGAAAAGCCCTTATTATTCTTCTGCCCCTCTCCCACTGAACGGCCCCAGGGGAAACAGCACCGCAGCTCCTGGGAGCTGGTAAACCCCAAACGGGTGGGGATGGGCCACAGATGGAAAACAATTGGGATCTGGGGAGGATCCCCATCCTCTCTGGACTCCCCAGCTGGCTCCAGAGCACCCAAACATGGGGAGGGGCACCAGCAGAGAGGGGAAGAGAAGGGAGCAGAGGGACTGCCAGGGCTGGAGCAAAGGTTTGCACCTTAGGAAACACGGCAAAATAAAGCCAGGGAGGAAAGGCTGCAGAGCTGCAGAGACGTTCATCCAGCCTTGGTGGGGAAATCTTCCAGTAGGAAGAGCTTGGTTCACCCCACGCCACCCTGGGAGCTGCCACCCAGCACGGTTTCTTGCTGGCAGTAGAGAATGGGCCTGGCCCCATCTCTCCTGTCCCATCTCAGGGCTGCTCTGGACCAGAGCCCCACAGGTGGGGGGCCAGCAGCACTGGCCATTACTTATTATGGGAATGATGGATCCGTGCCTTTAGCCGCTTGTGAGTTCCCTGGCTCCTGGATCTTGTCTGCGTTGAAGAGGCAGGGGTGGATGAACCTGGAAGCACAAAGTTTAGCTCAGGTCTCTGCAGCCGCACTCCGAGCTGGCACCGGGGCTACCACAATCCCTACCCCCGGGGGAATGGAAGGTTTTACATCCCCAGAGCCCAGCAGCCACCACCCGAGCCGGCTCCTACAGCACAGCCTGGCCCTTCCGCCATCCCCCAGCCCAAGGGGACAACACTTGTCCAAGGGGACATCAGCTCCTCGAGGCTGAAGCACCAACTCCCTCACTACCAGGGGAAGCGATGCCTTCTCCAAGGCCTGAGGGGCGCTGGCCAAAGAAAGGTGCAGGAGTTCCTGGAAGGCAACACACCACTGTGAGCCGGGGTCAGCAAAGGAGGAAGAGCCTGGCTTTAGGGAGCTGGCAGCACCCGCAGGAGCCGATGCATCCGGTGCATCCAGAGGGGCAAGGAGCGACATTTCGGATTCCCCTCCAACCCCCAGGCCTAGGGCTGGGGCTGGGGCAGTGAGTGAGGGAAGCACCTTCCCTTCGCATGGCAAGGCTCTGCACAGCCCCAGTCCCAGCCCCAGTCCCTCAGGGCTGCCCAGCCAGGTCAGGCAGGAAAGCTGCTGCCTAAATCTAACCCTGCCCTTCAGCCCCGCAGAAGCCCCGTCCACCCCAACTCACCTGGCAACACGGGCGCGCTGCCGCTTCTGGGCTGGCTGGTGTCAGTAAGGCCGGCGGTGGTGGAAACGTCTTGCCCAGAAGCGACCGATGCTGTGGTCCTCTTTGCTGCCTGTGTGCGGCTGGTGCCTGAGCAGCGCTGGGGGATGGCTGACGGGAGGGAGCAAGAAATCAGGACCCGCAACTTGCCGCATGGGACTAGCCCTTAGCATCGCCTCCCAGCGTGAGCAGCTCACAGCTCCAGCGCTGGGCAACCTCGCCCACCAGCCCGGGGACTGCAGGACACGAGTCTTCACAAGTCTCTGAGAGCATCGGAGCCGATGCAGCACTGGCCCAGGAGCTTCCTCAGCCTGTGCTACACAGGCGCCCACTGCCCTGCCAGCCCGGGCCATGGCTTTCTCCCCCTTGCCGTGCCCTTGGCATTCCCCCTCTGCCCTTACCAGCCTTAGCTCCCAAGAGCCGTCGAGAGCGCTGCCATGCTGCCTCCCCCTCCTCCTCCAGGATCATGTCGGCGGTGGGGTACTCTGGGTTAAGCTCAGGGAACTGCCAAGAGAGAGCAGTAGCTTAGTTCCTTCTCAGGGCAGCCAGCAGAGCCGCTCTCAAGGAGGTGTGGAAGCAGGCCTGTGCCAGACCCATAAAACCGTGGCTCTGCCACAGCCACCGCAGAGCTCTGGACCCCATTCATTTTGGCACTGGCTTGGGGCTGAGGCCACGGCAGCCTTGCCCAGGCCGGTACCTGCTCCAGCAGCGGGCAGCAGTCAAGCACAGCTAGCACACACTGGGGCAGGGGAGAGCCTCACTTCCCACCCAGCCAAGGATGAGAGCTCCTGCCCCAAGGCAGGCAGCTCAGCCTGCCCCCAGCCCTGCAGGGACTGCACTGAGCACATTCTATCCCCAGAGGAGGGCAAAAGAGGCTGTGAGACAGCAACGTACCAGCACCAGTGGGTGGATGTCGCCAGGCACCAGCAGGCAGATGCTCCTCCTGCGTGGCCTTCCTTTCCCCAGCGATGGTGGTGGGCTCGGGGACTGCCGCCGCTCCTCCTCAGGCCTCTCGACAGCTACAGGAGGAGACAAGTCAGGAGCAGCTCCCAGCAGGGGCGCTTGGCCTCTACCGAGGGGGTTGTCCCTTCTCACTCCTCTCTGGATGCCCGTCTTGGAGGGCAGAGCCAGGGGCACGGCCTTAAGCCGCGGACAAGGCTGCGATGCCCTGGGGCAGCAGCTGGCCACAAGAGATCCAGGGGGAAGCTCTCACAAGAGCCCGCTGGGGCTCCATGGGCCAGCGGCCCCTTCCCACCTCCACAGACGCTCCTTGCACGCTGCCCACCCGAACCACAAAGCACACAAGCTGCCACACGTGGTGGCCACATCTCGCACTGTGCCACGGGACCCTCTCCGCGATGGGCACACGGGGTTTCCTCTCTCTTTCAGCTGAGGAACTGTTGGAATGAGCTGCGCCTGGCATTGGAGCACACCTGCACCAGTGGCCCATCCGAGCCCGGCACAGAGCTGGGCCCCACCTACACTCACCTTCCTCGGTCTGCACAGCCTTGCTCGCTCTTCCCGGAGTGCTGTCTTCCCGTGGCAGCGATTCCCATGCTCTGTGCAAGTGGGAGAGAGCCAGTTAGGGTCAGCGCCAGGCTGGGACAGGACATGCCAGCGCCACACGGCAAAGTCACCGCTACAGCCGTCTGAGCCCTTCAAGCTCCAACCCAGCCTGGGCACAGGGCAGGGATGGTGCCGGTCAGCGCTGCCGCCAGCACCGCTGTGGAACAAGGCAGCGGGGATGCTGACGGACCCAACAAGGGGGCTTCCCCACCACTGGCTGACCCAGCAGCCATGTCTCGCGGGCCTGGAATATCCCAGCTCCGGTGGAGAGCAGGCCTTGGGCACCAGGTGAGCTGGGAAGGCGGCTGCTTTCTTCCTGTCTGGCACTGACAAGCAGGCACTGGCTGGATGAGCAGTACGTTACCTTCCCATCCAACGTGGCACTTGGCAGCAGGATCCTTTGCCGGACTGCGGGCACTCCCTCACGCACATCCTCTTCTATCGGAATGTGGAAAGAGACCAGGAGTAACTAATTTGGCTCAGGGGAGCACAGCCTCCCTTTCTCCTGCTCACCACAGAGTAAATCCCATCCCCCAGGTGCTGGCTGCCGAGCCCAGAGCCTCTCTTACTTCAACGCTGCTCAGCTCCCCCTTGCAATGTCCATGGAAGGCAAAGTCTGAGCATCCTAAACTGAATCCACGCTGGGAGCAAGCAGCCTCCAGGCTCTTTACCGGCCTAGGCGACGGGGAGGGAGGATGCTGCTGGCCCAGCCAGAGCAAATCCTTCCTTACTGATCCGCCCCCGGTGAAACCTTTCCCTGCACAGCTGCAGAGCTCCATCAGCCAGGACTACATGCCACTCTCCCGTCTGCAAGCCCGGCCCAGGATGTGAGCAGTGGTTTATTACAGCTCAGCAGGTGCTGAGTGGGAACACAGGGCTCCCACACGTGCTGCTGCCTCCAGCTGAAAAGGCGGCAGCACAGCAAAGAGATTTTGTCCTTTCCTTTCCCCTGGATGTGTCCCCCCCTGCAGACTGGCCAGGGCAGAGTGGCGACAGGAAAAGAGCTCTGTGCTGGGCTGTGGGCTGCGGAGCTGTGCTGGCTGTTGGGCCCCTGGGGCGCCCCGGGCATCTGACTGTCCCAGCGTACCGGGGCAAAGATGTCCTCAGGGCTCCGGTCCTGTGGCAGCGGGTGCCGGTGACGCATGGTCTGCGGTGGAGCTCTGCTGGGGCACAATGGTCACAGCACTGTTAGTGGCAGGAAGAGCCGATCCCATCCTCCTCCCAAGCTCACCAGAGGCAGTAGCAGCAGGACGGGTTCTCTCAGCACGGCTGAATTCCTGCGGTTGGGCCACTGTAGAGGCCATTTTGCCGTGCGGGCCACACAAAGACAGGAGCGATGTGGGCTGGCAGGGTCGCATCGCACACTAGGACCCCGTGCTCCCAGCAGCGATCCCTGCAGCACCACGCAGGGCAGCACCAAGGGCAGCAGTATGGGCCCGGCACTGCCATGGCTAGGCCACCCGAGTCCTTATCTCACCCGTGCCCTGTGCCACCTGCAGCCCTCACAACCTATGTCCCTGTGCCACCTGCCTCTGTATCCCACCCGTGTCCCTCTGCCACCTTCATCCCTGACAACCAGGGTCCCTGTGCCCCCCGTGCCCCTGACAAGGAGTGTCCTACTGCCACCCGTGTCCTTATCCCACCCGCATCCTACTCCCTCGCTCACCCAAGGCAGTTGCCGCGGGTCGAGGCGCTCACCCCTCGCCCGATCACAGTGGCCGATCTGCTGTTACTGGCCATTTTCCTCTTCAGGTGCCACAGCTGCACCTCCCAAGGGGTTGGAAAGTGGGCTATCAGGCTGTGGCTGGGCCTGTACGGGGGCGGCCGCAGTAGGGGATAGTGCCTGGGGGGCAGGCACCGTGGTGGAGAGCGCAGGGGCCGAAGGCGCTTGGCGGACCTGCGGGACCGCAGCACCCACCAGGTGCTGGCAGCCCCCGCGCCCAGCGCCGCTCCCAGCAGCGGTCCCTGCAGCAGGCAGGTGCCCGTCACCAACAGCGCCACTGCCAGCGCCGACGCCCAGCGCCAAGGGCAGCGCCAGGGGCCCGGCAGCGCCATCGCTCTCCCTCTCTTCTGCAAACCGGCCCGGAACGCACTGCGGGAGCCGCGCCCCGGCACCTCGATAGTCGCCGCGTTCTGGAGCTCGTGGCCCTGTTCCACCGGCCCCGCCCATCCACCCGCCTTCTATTGACAGCCCTGGGCCACCCGCGTCCCTGGCAACCACTGTCCCTGGGCCACCCCTGTCCTGAGCCCACCCTCGCCTCTGTGCCTGCAGCTCCCAGAGCCCTGCTGTGTCCTGCCGGGCAGGCACCACGGCACGGACCATGCCAGGGACCGCACAGAACACGGTTCCCCTGAGCATCTCCCGTGCCGTGGCCCTGCCGTGCGGAGCCTGCAGCCCAGCTGAGGAGGGCAGGGCTGTCTGCATGGCCTCACCTCGCCAGAGAGGGAGAGGGCGGCTGGGGCAGCCAAAGCCCGCCCTGCTCCTCAGGACTGAGCAGGGGCCACGTCCTGGTCGCCCCCACAACACTCAGCAGCGCTGGTGTGCAGGGTGGCCCCTTGCACCCAGCGCTGCGGTAAAGAATGCCCGCTTGCTAAAACTCCCCGTCGAGTCTTAGAGAGCTCTTTCAGCCGCACTTTCAGTGACACAGAGAGGGAGCAGGGGCACACAGGGAATGCCCACCGAAAATAACAAACCGAGTGCAAATGACCAGGTTTCTGATCTCAGCACCTGCCAAGCTCAGAACTGGACGGGCTTTTAATGCAGGCAGAGCAAGCTTTGCTCATTACGCCTAGCAGGGGCATCGTGGGCTCCTCCTGAGCTCTCAGGGGGACAGCCCAGCACTGGCAGCCCTTGTAATCTAGGTCGCCCTTGCTGGAGACAAACGTGTTGTATTGAAACGGGCAGCCCTCATGGCCCTTCAGGTCTTTCTGGTGAGAGAGAGAGAGAGAGGTGTGGCCAGAGAAGTGTTGCTGCTGTGCTGCAGTTTCCGAGGGGCTTTGCAAGGGTCGCTCGCTCTCCCGCTGGGAGGCGGGGCTCCGTCTCCACCCGGGTGGCTTCCCCGTTCCCCCATGGCCCGTGCTGCCATGCAGTGGGCACAGCTGTAGGCGCTGAGACCACAGGGTCCTGGGGGCTGCCCAAGGGAGCCTTTTTGGGGGGCACTCCCCAAGGGCTCCCTGCTGCCTGCCCCTGGGCTGGGCTGGACACTCCCCACGGGAAACACCGACTCAGTCCAAACCACAGCGTGTCCACCTGACAGCCAGCTCTCAAAACTGAGGTCCTGCACTCAGAAGCCACAACGTGAATCGGCTCTCAAACTCCATCAACTCGGCTTGGTTATCAGGTGGGTCATTGCTCCTCCACCGTTTTTCTTCTCACTTCACATGAGGAATGGGGAAGCAGGAAGAAACATGTGAATTAAGTGGGTTCCAGCAAGGCACTGTCTGTAAAGCGGTTTTAGTATAGTACAGTTGTGATCGTGAAATTAGCCTCAGTGACCAAAGAGGCTCTGCGTAAGAAGCAGCTATTTGGCCATAGACAGAGCAGAAGCCAAGCAGCCCTGCCCGTACCATGCTTTTAGGATTCCTGTTGGGATGACCCAGAGCAGAGTTTCTGTCTCTCCACCGTCCTTCGCAGCACGTTTGTGCAGCAGCAGTCTTGCCCTGAAATTGCCACTGCTCGGAGCAGAGGCAAAGTGGAGGAAAACTCCAGAAATAGTAATAAGAAACAGTAATAATAATAACAATAACTGTTGTTCAACCACACAGCTGTGTTTGAACAGGGGAAGCAAGTACCCACAAGCAGAGGGTGCTGGAAAGCTGCGCCCTGTGCCCTGGTCTAGGAGTCAAACACAGGGAAGGCAGATGTGAACACAGTCTGTTTATTTTAAGCGGGGGGATGGGGAGTGAGGTGGAGGAGGGTGGGAATTGCATCTTGACAGTAAAGAAATATTAAAATGATAGTAAATTTAGGGTAAAAACACTGGTTTGCTATTGTTCTAAAAACCAAAACAAGAGTATAACAACAACAATTCTACAAGAAAACAACAAAACAACTACAGTGTGAGACCAAAACAACTACAGGATAACAAGATTAAAACAGAACTGCCAACAAAACATAGGAGGCAAATAAAAATCCTCAACGGCTCTGCGTAGCCGCTGATGTCACTGGTGGTGCAGAGGCCACTTGGCCTCAACGTCCCTGGAAGCAAGGCAGTACAACATTCGCACCCAAGTGCCTTCCCAAGAAGTGTTCACAGTCACATCCTCCTTCCTGTCTTTAAACAAACTGGGATTTAGCCCTGGCCAGTGTTCCCAAGTGTCTTTCCACAGCCGTGTGCACCTCAGCTCTTAGATGAATTGCATGTCTCTAGGAGGCACGGTGAGCCGGTGCCCTGGACAAGCTGAGCCCTGTAAAGAAACAGCGGTACCCACATTCCCAGGGCTCCAGGGACAAAGGCCGTGGCAGTCAGACCCAGCGAGGACCAGACAAAACTCCAGCTGAAAGGCAAAGAAGGAAACGAGAGATATTAGACATAACAGGGTGTGAGGAACAGCGACAGCCTACCTCGTTTAGAATTCTTATCATCAAAATGCACTCCCTTGAAGATACGAACTTTGATGAGGCTTTATCTATGAACAGAGAAATCCTAATTAGAGTGAAGAAGAGTGTGACCCACTGATTTCATGTTAAATCCCAGTGCTGGTCGCCTGCAGATTTCATTGCCGACTTTTGCTAAAGGAATTGCTGGGAAATTTCGGGTAGTAGAACTGCAACAGCTGAGAGCCGGCAAGAACGTTCAGTAGCTGAATTCAAGTGTTACTTTTAAGCTGCAGTCTGCCCTCAGCTTTGGCTGCCTGCTTTAATAAAGAGTATGTGTCCAAGGCACAGGAAACCCCTTCTCCTCTTCATCAGACACTGTCAATTTAACAGAAAGGGGAGAGGGAAGGGCCAGTTCTTCCTCGGGAGGATTTCATGGGGGGCTCTTGACAAATTTGTCAAGTCAACAAATATCTGAAAGCTTTTCTATTCCAAAAGCCAGAAATAAGTGACCTACCCCCAGGCACACTTTTCTTTCAGAGTTGATTCAATAGTTTATTCAAAGCCCACAGGTTCTCAGAGCTCAGATTCTTTCTAAGAAATGGGGGGGAGGGGGGAGGGGTGGTGGTAAAAAAGCTGATTTTTCTGCAAGGTAAACACAGAAATAAGCCTAACCAGCTGTATTGCAACATGCTAAGCAAGGGACAAATCCTTTTGCAAGAGCCAATGCAGATATACATCAAAACAGATCTAAGCAAGGCTCAGGGCATATTGAATGCCTAGTGTGGTCAGACAGAATTTCCAAAAGCAGACATATATAAATATTCTGAAATAAATATTATATAAATAATATATTTATATAATATAAATAATATTATATAAATATTCTTCTTCACACCTTCCAAGGGAAGGCCCTGTGTTGAAGCAGCCTCAGGAAGGATGAAGTGTGTGTGAAGGGGGGGGCTGTAGGGTAGGATGTTTACATCCCACCTTCTCAGACCTATTTCTCCTCCTATTTCTGCTGACCAGAGCGCTTCCCTCTTCCCAACCAGGTGCTCTCGGAAATAGCAGAGCCTTTGCCATGCTCTGCCCCCAGTTTGGCACAGGGCTAGCCCACAGGACACACGCACCCCCTCTTTGGTGTAAACAGCAGCTGCCCCAGGCTCAGTGCTCACAAGAAGGTGAAGGTGGTAGAAGGCTCTCACGGGCCTGGAGATGTCTTTTTTTCCCCCGGACTTAGTGCCTGGGCTCTCCTTCAGAGATGGGTCATGTTAGCACCGAGCTGAGCACACAGGAGAGGCTGGGAGTGCAGCAGTTAGCACAGAAAGTGCCAGCGAGGGAAAGCCAGGCTGATGGCACGCTGCTCTGCCTGCAGGGCCCTCGCTCCTGCTGGTCACAGGCCCAGGGTACTTTTGGGACACAGCTCTGAGCTCCTGTGCTTGCCCTGTCCTCACTGCAGCTCCCTGGAGCTGAGCCCAGCTTGCCCTAGGTTGCAGCTGAGCAGGTGCTCAAGGCACAGAGGCAGGGCTGTGCCCTTGGCCACTCCTGGATCTTTCCTTTGGGACGAGCAGCAACTTTGTCTGACGATTCCCAAAGATCCTTTTTCTCTCTCCCAGCCTCCTGCTGGGCTCGCTCAGCTGATGGGGAGCCCATGGGCCTGGAGCCAGAGGGTTGGGTGCCCCACGGGGGTGCAGGGGTCTCTGGGAGTGCCAAGACACCTCGATGCCTCCTCCTCAGTGTCCCCTCGCAGCCGATGTGAGCTGTGCTTCCAAATGTGCTGCAGGTAGGGAGCAGCAGCAGGAGTCCTGCAAGGGAGGAGCAGTGCTTGGTGGGGTCTGAGGAGCAGTCATGTCCCAGGCAGAAGAGGTGCACGTCGAAAACGGGTGAGGGAAATGCCTGTGAAAAGCTGAGGCTGGGTGACCAAGGATGGTGAGGCCACGATGTTCTCCAGGGGTAGTGTATGGGCTCCTGACGTTTCACAGGGCCCTGGTCGGACCCACCCTGTCCTGCTGTTCCACAGCACCGCAGGGGAGCAAGGCTGCAGGGACGCTGATCAGCACAACACCAGGGCTTCCCCACAGCTGGGTGACCCAGCAGCCAGGTCTCAGGGGCCTGGAGCATCCCGGTGCCGGTGGAGAGCAGCTCTTGGGTACTGGGATGGCTGGGAAGGGGAACGCTTTCTTCCCGGCTGGCACTGACAAGCGGGCGCTCGCCAGATGAGCAGTACATTACCTTCCTGTCTGCTCTGGCACTGCACAGCAGACTCCTCTGCAGCACTTTGGGGACACCCCCACACATATCCACTTCTCCTGGAAGGCAGGAAGAGACCAGCAGTAGCTAACTTGGTGCTGGGGAGCACAGCCTCCCGTTCTCCTCATCGCTGTAGAGTAAATCCCATCTCCCAGGCACTGGCTACCAAGACCAGAGCCTCTCTTGCTTCAGTGCTGCTCAGCTCCCCTCCAGAACGTCCATGGAGGGCAAAGCCGGAGCACCCCAAACTGGATCCACTCTGGGAGCAAGCAGCCTCCGGGCTGTTTCTAAGCAAGGCGATGGGGAGGGAGGATGCTGCTGGCCCAGACACTGCAAACCCCCCCCTGCTGGCCCACCCTGGAGAAAACCCTTCCCTGCACAGCTGCAGACTACATCCCCCTCTCACATCTGCGAGCCCAGCCCAGGATGCGAGCAGGGTTTTATTACAGCTCAGCAGGCGCTGGGGAGACCCGTGTCAAAGTGGGCACACAGGGCTCCCAGGCGTGCTGCTGCCTCCGGCTGAAAAGCTTTCAGCACAGCAAAGAGATTTTGTCTTCCCCTTCTCCCTGGATGTGTCCCCCCTGCAGAGTGGTCAGGGCAGAGTGGGGAGAAGCCAAGAGCTGCACGGAGTGGGGCTGGGCGTCGGGCCCATGGCGAGCCCCTGGGCATCTGGCTGTCCCAGCGTACCGGCGGGAAAACAGTCCTAGGGCTCCAGTGTGGCGGCAGCGGGAACCGGCGGCGCACGGTCGGTGCTGGGGCTCTGTGGGGACACAACACATGCAGCCCCACAGGCAGAGCTATGGGCCCAGCACCGCCACAGCTGTGCCACCCATGTCCTTATCCTGCCCGTATCCCTGTGCCACCTGCCTCCCTGACAGCCCGTGTCCCTGTGCCACCTGCAGCCCTGATAACCAGTGTCTCTGTGCCATGTGTATCTCTGTGCCACCTGCGTCTCTGTGCCACCTGCAGCCGACTACCAGTGCTCCTGTGCCACCAGTATCCCAGACAAGGAGAGTCCCTCTGCCACCTGCATCCATATCCCACCCTTGTCCCTGTGCCACCCATGTCCCTGTGCCACTTGCAGCCCTGACAACCAGTGCCCCTGTGCCACCCGTATCCTTGTGTCACCAGTGTTCCTGTTCCACCTGCATTCCTGACAACCTGTGCCCCTGTGCCACTCATGTCCCAGACAGCCAGTATCCCTGTGCCACCCGTGTTCTTATCCCACCTGTGTCCCTCTGCCACCCACGCCCCTCTGCAAGCTGCATTCCTGACAACCAGTGTCCCTGTGCCACCTGTATCCCTGTGCCAAAGATGTCCATGTTCTACCTGCATTGCGAGCAGTGTCCCTGTTCCACCCGTGTCCTTATCCCACCTGTGTCCCTGTTCCACCCGTGCCCTTATCCCACCCACATCCTACCCCGCGCTCACCCCAGGCAGTTGCCGTGGGTCAGGGCGCTGTCCCTGCGGCCGACTCCTGTGGCGGGGCGGCCGATCCCGGCCCTGCTGAAGGTCGGGCGCCGGTAGGCCTGGGCCCATGGAGGTGGGAAGCGGGCAATGAGGCTCGGCCTGTAGGGGGGAAGGAGAAGTCGGGGAGGGCGCTGGGGGGGCACGAACCGTGCGGGAGGGCGCCTGGCGGGCGTGCGGGACCGCAGCGCAAACCAGGCCCCCCCGCGCCCAGCGCCGCTCCCAGCAGCGATCCCTGCGCCAGGCAGGTCAGCATCACTGCCAGCGCCAGGGGCAGCGCCAAAGGCCAGCGCCAGGGGCAGCGCCACCGACTCGGCAGCGCCATCGCTTCCGACCGCAGCAGCAACGGCCACCGGCCCGGAACGCGCTGCGGGAGCCGCGCGGCCGCACCTCGGCAACCGCCGCCTTCTACAGCTCGTGGCCCTGTTCCACCGGCACCCCCGTTCCACCCGCCTGCTACTGACAGCCCTGGGCCAGCCGCGCCCCTCACAGCCACTGTCCCTGGGCCACCCCTGCCCTTAGCCCACCCTCGCCTCTGTGCCTGCAGCTTCCACAGCCCTGCTGTGCCCCACCAGGCAGGCACCACGGCAGGGACGATGACACGGACCACACACAACACGATTCCCCTGAGCATCTCCCTGGCCATGACCCCCACGGGCCAGCTCAGGGGCACCCGACTTCCCGGGAGGGAGCGGGGCACACGGGGAATCCCCATGGAAAACAACAAACCCGAGGCAAATGACCGGGGTTCCGATCTCACCAGCTGCCAAGCGCCACGGTTGGGATTCAGGGGAAAGCTGTGCTTAAACTGGGCTGGGTTTTAATGCAGCCACAGCAAGCTTTGGTCTTTACAGCTAATGAGGGCTTTGCAGGCTCCTCCTGAGCTCTCAGGGGACAGCCCAGCACTGGCATGCGCTGTAACCTAGGGTATCCGTGCTGGGGACAAATGTGGTCTATTGAGACGTGCAGCCCTCATGCTCCTTCAGGTCTTTCTGCTCAGAGCTGGGCACAGAGGAGGGTGCTGCTGCTGTGCTGCCATTTCAAAGGGGCCTTGCAAGGAATGCTCACACTCTGCCCACGGGAGGCAGGGCTCCATCTCCAGCCCTCTGGTTTCCCCTGTTCCCATGCCCAGTGCTCCCATGCAGTGGGCACAGCTGTAGCACTGGGGCTGGCTCAGGTCCTCGGGGGGCTGCACAAGGGAGCCTTTTGGTGGCAGATGCCAGGGGAGCTGTAGGTGACCAAAAGGAAATGGTGATGCAAGGGCAGGAGCTCTTGCATGTGCAGCCTGTGGCTGCCCCATCCTGCTTGAGCCTTGCCCCCACCTTCCCTGCCTGCCCTCTCCCAGCCATACAGAGGATGCTGCGGCTGTTTGTCCATTGGCCGGGGCCCCAGCGCTGTTTGTCCATTGGCCGGGGCCCCAGCGCTGTGCTGTCATTGGCTGAATCCGCCCGGCCGTGGCTCCTCTGTGGCCGTCCCTACGCTTTCCCCGCCTCCCTGCCGCTCTGCAAGCTGCCTCCGGAGGGAAGGAGTTCCAAATCGATGTCAGACTCGTCTGTCGCGTAACATGGGCGAGTTTCCTGAGGACGAGAGTTGGGGCCCCTTGGTGTGGGTGCAGGGGGGGCCGGAGGGGTCTCCCTTTCCCCCACCTGTGAGGGTTTCTGCAGAACTTTATCAGTTTCCTTGGCCACTTCTTCAGGTGTGTCCTTAATAGGGATATTAACACCCTTGGCTGTATCAGCCAATAGACGGTCAAAAACAAGTGTATCAGGCGGGGGGGGGGGGCCCTTCTGATCCCAACAGCTTAGTAGCTGCCATAGCCATCCTCTTCTCTGCCACCATCTGCTGCAGCTCATTTATGACCTCCCTCCAGGTGACCCCCAGGTCTTTAGCAGACTTATTCCCCTCTATGGTAGCATCCCACAAAGAGTCCCCAGTTTCCCTCCATTCAGCAATGATGAACATTAGCTGTGGGTCCTTAAGGTGCCCTTTCTCCTTTGCCCACCGACATAGCTCTCTGAGCTTTTTCATGCTCACACCAGCCTCTTGCTTAGCAAGTAATTGTTCTAACAGTGTGAGTGCCGCCTCTCGATCCATGGTGGATTTGAGAGCGCGGTCTTACCCGTGCAGGTGTGGCTGCGCAGGCCACATCAGCTGTCCCTCCTAGCCGAGCTTCACTGCTTTTGCCAGTAGCCGAGCTGCGCCGCTTTTGCGAGTAGACGCTTCCTGCACCGCCGGCTCCTCGCTTCCCCCGTCTGTGCCTTTGCTGCAACGGCCGGGCACAGTTTGGAGAAGTCCGAGTCCAACCTCGAGTCCCCGTTCGGGCGCCAAATGTCGGAGGAGCGACCCGAATCAAGAAGAGAATCCCAATATGAGTTACGCTTCTTGTTCCATTTATTGCACAGGCTCACCTAATTTATACCATTGGTGATAGTTTACGTGACAGCTGTACATCTTTCATTGGCTACATAAACCTGTCCACACGCCTGTCTATACATTGCTATTGGCTAAGCTAAGTCTTACACACATATCTCTGCAGCAGCAGGGTGCGTGCCTTGCGATAAGCGGTGCATTCCTTGTGGCCAGCAAGCTCCTGTTGCAGCGTTCTGCTTACATTTCTTCGACTCCAGGCCTCCCCAGCTCAGCTGAGTCAGAGAGAGTTCAAGGCTGTCTCACTCGGCTCTAACCCTGGGTTGTGCAGGCCCTCCTGAGAATAACCATTGCTCCACATCCAAGATAATCCAGATTTTTAGGCCTCTGTGTTTCTGGGTTTAGACTGTTCCAGTTTGCACACGCCAGCCCAGTGCAAGGAGAGCAAGTGCAGACTTTGGTCCTCAGGGGGGTATCCGTGTGCCAAGCTCCCCTAGGGTGACTCCAGATATACAGAAGCCCCTGGGGGACCCTGTTGTCCAGGTCTGTGGGATGCCTGGTGGTCACTGGCTTTGGGGGGGCTCCAGCATCGATGGGCACACCTGGAAAGCGGAAGGAAGAATGGAGAAAGGAGGGGGGAGAATATTCCCATCGGGGGGGGGGGGAGAGTATCAGGGAGCATCTGGGGGGGGCCCAAGGGGAAAGTGGGGGGTCCTGGGAGTGAAGGGTGATGGTATGGGTCACCCCAGTTGGGTCAACTGCCTGTAACTGGGGCCCCCAAAGGGACATTGGAGGTTATAGGGAAAATGGGGGAAAGTGGCAGGGTCTGAAGGGCAAGTGGGGAATCAGGGGGAAACAAGGCAGCCCGGTGCTGAGTGCAAAGGAGCGGTCCTGGAATGGGCCAGAAGACAATGGGAGTCCTGGGGGAAACGGGGCCCTGTGAGTTTAGGAGTCCTGGCAGGCTATGGTCCCCCCTGTGTGTCGTGTCCCATCCCGTGTCTTCCCCCCCCCAGTATCTATTTGTAGGGAATTGCAAGGGACCGAGGGTCCAACAGGGTTTGGCATTCCCATGGTGGTCTGTGGACAGCCTCAAAAGCAGGGGTATTTGCAGAGTGAGGTTTACCAGGTCAGGACTTGCAGCAGCAGCAGCACAAGCACCATGGAACCAAGCGCCAGCCCCAGTGTCAGGAATACCATGTGGATCCCAGAGGTCCTGCCATGGGGCCAGTGCAGCACAGCCCTGAACTGAGCCTGGAGTCCTTGCTCTGCCTCCACGCTTCCCTCTGATACTGCAGGGACCACGTACCTTGGGTCATGGGGCACTGCCCCCCAGGGCCCACGTGTCCCCACAGCCACAGACCTCAGTGCCCCACAGACCCAGGCATCAGGGGTATCCGCTCCAGCCCACATGTCCCACTGCCCCAGAGGAGCCGGGCATCAGGGAACACCCACTCCACCGTGGATCCACCCTGCTCATGCTCCCCACGCACTCCCCCCCATGGGATCCGGCTCTGCAGGGCCCCACTCCACCCCACACCGCTCCCTGTGCCCAGGGCACTCAGGTGTCTGGGCGCACCGTTGAGGTAGAAGTACTTGCGGGCCAAGGGCTCAGAAGGGACTCCCAGGTGACAGGCGACGGTTCCTGGAGCGGGGTCCTGCACGGTCAGGTTGAAAAGTCCCTCCACAGCCACCTGCAGCTCCTCAAACAGTGCCAGGTCCTGTGTGTGCGCCTGAGGCATGGGGGAACACGTCAGCACAGCCTGCTCCAGCAGGTACATGAAACGGCAGAAACGTGCATGCAAAGGCACTCATGTCCCGCTTGTCATGTCCCCTTCGCACTTGCGGTACTCTTGGCTTGTGAGTGTGCATGCAACTCCTGTTCCGCATGTGCCTGCCGTGCCCTGTGTGTCTTCACACACGGATGCACAGGCAGAGCACGTCAGCACACGGAAGCCAGTGGTCACATTGCTGAGAAGCCCCCCATGTCCTTGCCACGCGCACTTGAGCCCAGAACCCACCTATCTCCTGTTTAGCAATACCTGTAGCTATTGCTACTCCTCACACCAAAGAGAACAAGGGTGTGCATGCCCAGTCCCCTCATGAATGTCTGTGTACGTGCACGGGCAACTCACATCCTTGGCAAACATCCAGGTAACGGACAGGTTGGGGGGGGTGGCAAAGGGTACATCGCAGAGCAGCGTGATGGCTTCATCTGTGTGCACCTGCACGTCCTGCACTGGAAGGAAGCATTGACAGGCACGTGAGGCACATCTGCTCATGCACATACAGAAGGTGCTGCTCTGCAACTGCACATGCTTGAGTGCTTGCAGCAGGGCTAGGCAGGCAAGCAGCTTGGCACGCTCCTGTGCAGTCATGGGCCCAAGCAGGCACGGCCACATGTCAGAAAGGAGGCACCCAGATGTGTGCGGGGGGCTCTGCCTGGGTGCCTGGGTCCTCTGCCCCATACCTGGGCAGTCCAGGGGGAGCTGGCACTCCTTGAGGCGGCAGGTAGCACACTGGAAGACGTGGGCATCAGGCTGATATCCTGGGACAGAGACTTGGTGGTCGCGGAGGGAAGGGAGATGTACTTGGAAGAGGGGGTGGCAAGACAGAGGGACGCACACTCACCACAGGGGGGGATGCAGGCTGGAGCTGGTGGGGAGGAAGCAGCATTAGACTGGGGCTCACTGGGGATCCACATCCCTGTGATGAGCTGTCAGGGCTCAGCCCTTGTCCAGCCCTGATGGGATCCCTGGGGGTTTCTCCACCAGTGTGGGTCCAGGACAGTCCCTTTCCTGGGGTCCCGAGGGCTCCCCCGGTGCAATTCTCAGGGGGGTGTCCCCACTGGCCCCATACCTTCCTCCAGCTGGCTCAGCTTCACCCAGATTGTGTTGACGGCTTCCTGCAGAGACACCTCAAAAGACTCTGGGATATGTCCCAGATAACCAGGTCAGACACTTGCCCGCCACCACTTTTGATGCCCACAAACCTTCTCCAGCCCTCAGCACATCCCCTGTACAGCTCAAGTCAAGTCTGTACATCCATCCCAGAGACCCATATATCCCCAGGTACTCCTCTCAGAAACCCACAGAAGCTGTATACCTGGAAGCCCGTACACTCTCAGGGTTCCCTGAATATCCCCTTACAGCCCACAGACCTCCATGTACACTGGATTTCACCACAGCCCCCCTTCAAGGCCTCCATGTTCCATCCCCCATGCCCCAGCCCTAACCCCTCACCCATCCCATGCCCCAAGCTCACTCTTGCCCTTCTCCTTCTCCAGAAAATGCAGGGCATCCATTACGATCTCCTGAAGTGCCTTGCGCTGCCCCGACCCTGGGACCAGTACAGGGGTGTTGGGACCAGTAGAGGGACACTGGCACCAGCACATGATTGGGGTTGCAAGTTCAGGGATGGCAGGGTCCAGTAAGGGCTGGGGGTTCCTGGGCCTTGTGGAGTCCTGATCAGGGTTTAGGGATAGTGACCTTATTAGTGTATATAAATATATAAAGGGGGAGTGTCACGAGGATGGAGCCAGGCTCTTCTCAGTGGCGAACAATGAAAGGACAAGGGGTAATGGGTACAAATTGGAGCACAAGAGGTTCCACTTAAACCTGAGAAGAAACTTCTTCTCAGTGAGGGTGACGGAACACTGGAACAGGCTGCCCAGGGAGGCTGTGGAATCTCCTTCTTTGGAGACATTCAAGACCCGCCTGGACACGTTCCTGTGTAACCTTATCTAGGTGTTCCTGCTCCGGCAGGGGGATTGGACTAGATGATCTTTTGAGGTCCCTTCCAATCTCTAACCTACTGTGAAGATAGTGGCGAGGGTCAGATACCCTCAGGGTAGGGCCAGGAGTCCCCACTGTGTTCCCGATTCTCAGGGTCTCAGGCAGGGTTGGGGTTCCCAGGGGTCCCTGGGGTCCAGATCAGGACTGGGGAGACATTGGCATGGCTGGGAGTTCCGAGGGTGCTCGTCTGGGGAGGGTCCCTCGGGGTCCTGTTTAGGAAAGAGGTCCCCAGGTGCCCTGGGTCCTGGCGGTGTCAGTGGGAATGCCTTGGCTGAGGCAGGGAAAGCCAGAGGGCTCTGGGCTCCTGGCCAGGGTGGGGGTCCCTGGCAGGACGGAGGTGGCAGTCAGGAGGGGGGGGTGTCCTTGGGGTCTTGTCACGCACCCACAGTGACGGAGGCGAGCGACGCAGCAGCCTGGTCAATATCCTCAAGGCAGTGGCGGTGCCGGGGATCCCTCACAGGGGCCCCAGTAATGTCCTGGCAGAGGCGTACCTGCCGAACGTTGGGCCAGAAGCAGAGCAGACAGGGGTGCACCCCGGGGAGCCAGAACACCAGGGCCACCCACTGCCACAAGCCAGGTCCCCTTGCCTGCGTGCCTGGGCTTCCAGGGAGCCAGGGGGCCATCACCAGCATCAGGGGCAGCTGCCACCACCCCATGGCTCCAGAGCATAGCACCCAGATGCCTGGGTCCCCAGGGAACAGCAGGGTTCCAAGGCAGAACCTGGGTGCCTAGGTCCCCATGTAACAATAGGGTTGCTAGGTGGAACCTGGGTGCCTAGGTCCCCATGTAACAATAGGGTTGCTAGGTGGAACCTGGGTGCCTAGGTCCCCATGTAACAATAGGGTTGCTAGGTGGAACCTGGGTGCCTAGGTCCCCATGTAACAATAGGGTTGCTAGGCAGGTCCAGACACCTCGGTGCCCTTTTGAGAGTAGTGGGGATACAGGGGTTCCTTTGAGTGTGTGCGCTGGGGAAGGAGCTCCAGTCCTTGCGTTTGGTTCCCCCAAATCTTCATTACTTGGTGTCCCCAGCCTGGAGAAGCGCCCTCCTGTTCAGGAGGCAGTGAGGTGGGGGCAGCTCCCTGCAGACCCTGCTCACTGCAGAGCCTCCCCTGGCAGGGTCTGTGTGCATCCCCTCTGTGAAACAGGCTGGGGGTACAGTGGGCAGCCCCACACCGCAGAGGTGACCAGCCCGTACCTGCACTGTGACGAGCATCTGCCACACAAAGCCTGGTGAGGGCGCGGGCCTCCTGCTGAGGGCTGCGCTTGAGAACGCTCTGCCCCAGAGGAGCTGCGCTGCAGTGGGCAGAAGACAAGAAGAGGGAGCAACACAGCAGTGGGAGCCGTGAAAGGCAGAAGAGGAGGAAGAGAAGGAAAAGGAGGGGAAGAACAGAGAGGAGGAGGCTTTTTGCAGGAGGAAAGCAAGCTGCTGGCCAGCCTACTGATGCAGCTGTCGACCTGGAACAAGGGCGCAACTCCAATGGCAGAAGAGCTCTTGCCGCCTCACTTGTCTCCAACAATTGAGAAGCTCAGGAGCTCTGGTGGGCCTTCAGTGCCAATTCCATGAGTGTGTCGGGTCAAGGCCATCTCTGAAAAGAGGCATGGCAACCCTGAGGGCTTTGCGGTGGCTGCTCAGGACTGGTGACTGCAAGGAGGAACCTGCTTGACCATCCCTTAGGGCTGAGGGGCTGATTTGGTAGCCAGGACTCCGGGTTCTCTTCCTGACATGGCCCCTGCCTCCTGGCGCACCCCAGGCAGAAGCCCCTGGCCCCAGAGGGCTGCTCCTTGCCTGCTGGTGGCCATTGCCCACCCTGAGCTCATGTCTGAGGGGAAGAGCTGAAGGTGCTCGTGGGCCGTGCAGCGCGTGTGCATTCAGAGATGCAACCCAGGGAAACTGGGCCTGCTGGGAGACACCAGGGCTCAGCCTGAGCCTCTGAGGCTTCCATGGAGCACAGCATTGTGCCCGCTCTGGCGGGGCCATCAACTGCCGGTTTCCTGTGGGGCTGCGTCAGGCTGAGGTGTCCTTTGGCTCCTCATGGGCTTTAGTGAGACCACCCGGAAAATGTGTGTTAGAAACGCGTGGGTCCTCGGGCAGGGGAGGGCTGAAGGGCTCTGTGCGCTGCCCCGAGGATGACATGTCTTCCCCTTCTTTTCCCAGAGTTCAGTAGGATCTGGGCCAGTGCATCAAGTTACCTCAGCCAACGGCTGGCTCTGCACCAGGTGGGACAGACCTCCTTCTCCTCCTGCCCTCACTTCCTGAGGAAGGTTGATGAAGTTCTTTGCTATGGAGCACGATTGTTCTCCCCTTGCTTTGAAAGCAGGAATGCCCCAGCTCGACGCTGCAAGGCACAGATGTGTGCAGACTACCTCCTGTGTCCATTCAGGTCTACAGTAAGGTCCAGGAGTAGCGTTAGAAAAAGGGCTGGGCTTTTTCTGGGACTTCTGGAGTCCGCACAGGCAGAGGTGCATGACAAAGCTTGGAAGACTGAGGCACGTTAGGCTTTATTCCAAGTGTGGGACAACCAAAGGATGGTTTCAGCTTGTCAACACTTCCTCTCGGTTTCTTCATGGATGAAGGGGAGCGAGAGGGAAAAGCACAGGCCCTGTTTCTCTTCTCCCAGGGTTTCCAAAGAGCCACTCTTGCTGCTTTGTACCACAGGCCTGGGCAGGACCCTAAGTACCATCACCATTCCCTTAAGAGTCTTCCCTCCATCCCTCAAAGTCGTCTTCTGATCGACCATCTCCTCTGTTTCAGGATGTTTACATTCCTGGCCTTGGGACGTTTGCGGTTGTCAGACAGCAAGTAGTTAGCAAGAAGAACCTGGTGTCAGTGGTGAGACCTGTGTTTCGTCTTGCAAAGGCTATTGTGCAAGACCATGGCCTCCGATACAGCCACACCGACATTCCTGGTAAGCAGACAGACTGGGAGCAGTGCTCGTCCTTGGGCAGAGTGGGGAGGTGTGCTCTGATGTCCAGAGCAGAGCGCCAGCCTCCTGCTGCAGTCTGAAAACAGCTCCAGCTCCACAAAACCAGCCTGCTAAGGAAAGGAGCCTGCCTACTGGTATGGCTTAAACAGTCACCAGAAGACAACACAGCATAACAGCACGTGCTCTTTGGCCTGCTTCCTCCAGTGGTTTCCTTCCCGTTCTATTGGTGCCGTGTCTTCTTGCCACGTGGTGTTTCAACCCTTGCTCCCCCTTTCTGCTTTACTAGGCCTCAAACAGGCAAATGCCAGGGCTCTTCCTCACGGCCCGAAAGCCAGGGGGGAAAGATGATTCATTCCAAATCCCAGTGACCACAGTGCCTGTTGCTATCTGGTTGCTGCAGCCATTGCAGCAGGGCCCTGTTAGCACCAAGAGCTTGGATCTGTGTTTGGGCTGGGTTTCTCTCTAATGACAAAGGGAGCAGAGAGTCTGGGCAGGGCTCTGATGGCCTGGCCGCCTGCAGCTTGCTGTGGCACCTGGGGCCTTTCTCCCCTCCTTGTCCTGCAGTCGTGGTGCTCCTTCCTACCAAGCACCAAAGACTCTTTGCCTTTCTGTATCAGACAGCCATAGGTGTCCCCTGTGCACCTCACTTCCCACTTCTGACAGAGAGGGACAGCCCAAGCTTCTCCTGGACAACTCGGTAGCAGTCTATTGCCTGAAGGCCTGGAAGCTGCAGACCTTGGACTGCAACCTGGTCAGCCGCTCTCCAAGTTTGTGGGTTCCCCTTCTCTTGCTTTGCAGGTCATCGACATGTCGAGCAACTGCCGTGTGCTCAGATAGCCTCAGACAATGCCGTCTCTGAAAGCACAGTGCGGCATTACATCGAAAGGACCATACGTCAGTTCCAAGTCTGCCTGGAGAACAAGCAGAACGTTACCCTCGTTTGGAGGGATGTGGCCATGGTGATCATCCAGGGCAAAGACGTGCACACGAAGTTTCACATGGGCTTCTTGCAACGGCTGAACGGCACTGCCAAGGTGCTGGAAGCTCTCCTGGAGGTACGATGCTCATTTCCACAGCACCACTCCTGCTGCTTCTGAAATGCGTTCTGGGGCTGGGGGGCTGCTTCCTCCTGGCCTGCCATGTCCTCTGCAGCCACTTGGGCTCCTCATGGTCCACAGAACAGCAGCTCTCTGCAGAGCGTTTCACTTGTCGGCAGTGCTCTGGCTTTGGAAGAGGTAACCCCAGAGGGGCCTCACGTTGTGACAAAAAGCTGGCATTGGTGGTGGGGAGCACTGCTTGCCCCGCTCTCAGGGCAGGGAGCAGAGGAACAGGCAGAGCAAGGCTTGCTGAGGCCAGAGCCTTTTGGCTGCTCTGGCTTTTGGCTTGTGTTGGTGTCAGGTGGACTGAGCAGCCAGCCTTTCCCAGTGTCCCCATGCCCCATCATCTGTCTCCATCCTCATTGCAGATGCCAGAGATGAGGGACTCGGTCACCTTGTGCCGTGACGCTGCTGCCTCCCAGCTCTCTTTGGGACATGTTATTGTTCTACCACGGTATGTTTGCAGCTGCAGCACTTGGCTGAGGCAGTGAGCAGCTTCTCAGCTCCTGCTGGGAGGACTGCTTTGCCAGGGGCCGAGAACTGCACTCGTGATGGTATTGAGGACGGAGCGTTTCAGAGCGTTGGCAAGGACTTCCCTGCTTGCTCTTGTTCAGGTTGACTTTGCTTGGAGGAACAGGGGACAGTGACAATACTTTATGCATCTGTCCTACTACGGACCTAGAGAGGCATTTAGGCAATATTTTCCATCAGGTTTCTCCTGCTCTTTTTCCTTCCTGTGCATGAGACTGCCGTCTGCTTGGGGGCAAGGGGTAGAGGGGTGATTTCTGGTCCAAAGAGGAGCTTGCACCTGGTGCAGTTCTGCAGAGCTCTGCCTTGCGGCCACATCACTGGGCAGTGCCATCGACAGCTGAGGGGAAGGAGGTGACTCCTTGCTGCTCATAAAGGCATTAATCTGAGAGGCTCTACAAGCAACTCTGGAGGACAAGATCAGAACTCGGAAGGGTGTTGGATAATCAGAGCACTAGGGATTAGACTCCTCTCCATGTGCCCTCTGCACTGTGAGGAAGAGAGGAATCACTTTCCCCAGAAGCAGCAAGGGGGGTTTGTGGGAGGATGCCTGTTCTCACAGAAAGGATGGAAAACCACTGGCACAGGGAGGCGGGGCCTTGCCTGCCGCTGCGGACACTGCAGTCCCTACTGTGATCCTCTGGGATGGGCTGCCCTGGGCAACAATAGAGCAAGTTTCTTCAGCCTGGTGCCTTCTTCCTTTGTCCAGGTACAAGCTTGAGACCGTGCCTAAAATGCCAAGAGGGAAAGCTGGCCTGAGAGGACATGTGAATGCCACCCCAGAAGGCAGGGGAAAAGGTTACAGTAGTGGAAAAAAAGGTGAGAGACCAGAGGGTTGCTAGCAGGGGGCTGTAGGGTTTCCTTCCTCCACATCTGGAGGAGATTAGAGCTGAGGTAACCCCAGGATGCCTGGAAGAGGGAGAGGCACCTCCTTTGGCTCTCTGCACCCATCGTGGGAAAGCTCCAGTGACACATTGCGCAACAAGGGCTGAAGACAGCCCTGCCCCACGAATAGCCACTGGGGCTGCTGAAGGGCATCTTCCCAGTGGCTTCCACTCCCCAGCCTGTGCTGCAAACAGTGTAAAGTTCTTACCCTGCTTCTTTCCATCGTATTCTCAGATGTTTTGGCAGTAATGCCTTTTGTGTGAACCTGCACCAGCAGCAAACCTGTGTGCATGGGACCAATCCAGAAATCCAAGAGCTGGCAGCTCTTGTGCTAAATGATTCCCCTCTCCAGAATGACTCCTGGAGACCACCAGCATCTCCCAGGGAGACCCCCCACCTCAGCACATGGATGAGAGAAAGCCATCAAAATAGGGTTTCCCCAGGGAATAATGGTGCACTGTAGGCAGGAGGAGCTGGATGGAAAGACAATGTTGGAAGGGGCCTAAGACCTCCTAGGAAACAGGACTTTCATCCAACGGGATGGAAAGGAGCACCTTCATCAGTGTTACCAGGGGCTTGGTAAACCTGCATGTCACCCGTGTTGGAACTGGGACATAACAGGCACGCCGGTCCCAGAACAGCACCAAGAGAACTGTCTCCTTTCCTGTTTTCTAGAGGACCTTGCCGAGAAGCACCTCCTCCATCGAGCAAAGCTTGCTCCAGATCGGTTACCTGCAATAACTGCAAAGCCAGAGCAGGCTCAGAAAGCTGAGGGGAGTGAGCCCCCTGCCAGGTGAGGCACTTGCATCCATGGCTGAGGGGACCCTGTGCTGGGAGTGAGGTGTTTCTCCTGGACACAGAGGTTAAAGAAACTCAAGAGTGGGGTTTATGCCACGTCCCACTAACTAATGCTTTCTTGGTCTATGGCAAGTGCCTTGTAGCTTCTTGGGACACTGCTGGCAACATGATGTCTTTCTTTGCTTCTGCTGTGCAGATGTGCTGAGTAACTGGCTGCAAATGCCCATTCCAGGAGCAGAAGGTCTTTCTGTCTTTCCCTTCAGAGTGGAAGGACCCTGACTTTTCTGTTTCCTGACAACACTGTTCTGTAGTGAGTTACTGCAGAGAATTCCTCTGATTAACCAGAAGCCTGTTCTATGCTAATGCCTGCCTTATGGCTGGCAAAAGAGAAGGTCCAAAGAGAGCTCAATGGCAGGATGGCTTTTCTCATGGGGTCTTGTCCTCTGTCTTTTGAGACTGTGTCTCCAGTGCCCAATCTGCCCCCACAGCCTGTGAGCACTCTGTAGTTCAGAGCACTGAGCAGACTCCAGCGCGCTGACCTGAGGGTATCTCTGGACATAGGACCCTGTTCCTCATTGCTCTGGCATGAAAAGGCCTAGACCTTGGCATCCTGAGATTTAGTGGGGCTGTTGGGCACATTGGAGCCTGAGAGCTTGGGGTCTTCTCTGTCCCTGAGGACTTGATCCCAAGAAGGCAAGTAGAGTGCATTCCGCTGCAGAAGCACAAGATGCCAGAACCAGCTCCTCCTGCACCCCTGCCTGTACACCCTGTTGTATCTTTGCAGGCAGCTGCCGGAAACCCAGGGAACCGTCTTGAAGGAAGAGAAGGAGAAAGTGTTTCCTGAGGGCCCAGTCAGAACAGTGCACTTCATTCCCAGAGCTAGGGAGAAGAGAGAACAGGTACGTGACACGGGCTGCTGCAGTGGCTGTGCTGTACCGGGCTGTAGAGAAGCATCGCTCTGGGCATATCAACTCTCACAAGATGCCTCACAGCGTGTTCTCAACTGACTAGTTGCTTTGAGGCTTGCATGAAGAGAGGCGGGTTACTGTGTCATTTGAGAATATCCTTTTCATTTTTTCACTTCCGTTAGCCTCACGAAGCATCCCAAAGACCTTCCTTGTGGATGTTTCTGTTGGCAGTGTTGCAAGGCTTGGCTGGGATAGCCAGCTGCCAGGTGGTTTCTAGCCTGCTGGTCACTTAGCTCCCTGGTCATTACAGACGGGGTCTTAGGTGGAGCCTGCAGGAACCTGGGAGAAAACCAGTGTGGACAGAAAGACAGAAGAGAAGGGGCAGAGTGGGTAGGAATGAAACCAGCTCAGATCTCTAGAGGGCAGACTAATGCTGCCCGCTGTTGCATTTTGGTCACCCTTCAGGATCAACAGTTAAAGAGGAAGCAGGAGCGTTTAAAACACATCCAGAAATACTTGTCTGAGAAGGAAAAGGGGAAAAAAGAGACGATGGAAGAGACAAACAGGAAATATCTAACCGTGCCAGCAACCGAAGGGAAGCCTGAAGGAGAAAAGGAGACACTGAAAAGCAAGGTACTTTGAATTCCTGCAGAAAAAGAGCATGTTCTCCTTCAGGGAGACTGAGATTGCACTGTACCTCTAGCACCCAAGCCATCACAGTAGCGATGCTGCAGCAGAGCTGAGCAGGTGACTGCTGCCTTTCTTGAGCAAGAGGGGTGACAGTAGTCAGTGAAACCCTGGTGACCTTCAGGCGTCACCCCAAGGGTGTGCTGAGGTTGTTCTCCTGGTGTTTCCTGTCCCACTAGTGACCTGAAGTGATCTGGGGGTCTGCATGATGGGAAGCGATACCCTGGGGCTGTGGGGCTGTTGTATGAGCGTCTTTTCCTGTGCAGGAGTTCAGTACCCCTGAGCAGTACTCAGAGAGAGTACTCCCATCAATCTCTCTGACTGCCTGGGAGATGGCGGAGTCGAGCACCGACTTCAAAGAGAAGATTATGAAGATTTGGGAAGATGCCAGGGAAGAGCCACCCACAGTCCCTGAGGAAGACCCTGTTCCTCCTAAGCGGAAGTGTACCAGGTCCAGCCGAGGCCTGGGGCAGTGGGGTGGTTGTGTGCCATAGGTGGCTGGTCAAGGAAGCCAAGCGCTGGGGCATGGGGCCGCATGGAGGGCCTGGGAATTTCTCCAGCCATGGGAATGAGCTGGGTTAAAGCCTGACGGCAGGGGCCAAAGCAGGTGCCTACGAGTCCTCGTGCCTCAAATGGGACTGTGTATGTGCGGGGCTGGGTGAAGGAAGAGGCAGGAGGCTCAGTGCTGAACGACCAGAGTGACTTTGTCCTTGCTGCTGCAGAAGCCTTTCCCCACGGACACAGCGGGCCCTGCAGGAGGTGGCAACGTGCATTCTGAGGCACGTGGCCCGCAAGCGCAGGGGGCAGAGGGATGAGCAGGCAGATCTGCAGGACAAGCTCAAATGGTAAATCTCTCCAGGCACGGGCAGTGCTTCCTCTCCTGCAGTGCCCGTCCTCCCCGTGCCCGCAGCAGCGGGGGACAGGGCACTGCTCTGGGCCTCTTGGCAGAGCCGCCTTCTGCAGCTGCGGCAGGCGCCAGCCTGGGAGCCCCGGCTGGAGCGCAGCTCCGTGTGATCACACCTCCTCCTGCCCTCCCATCCACAGCGAGCTGGCGGTGCTGCAGTGGGAGCGTTTGGGGAGAGAGGCACACAGCAGCAAACTGGGGGAAGATGGACCCCGACCTGCACCCCCTGCTTGGCCAGGGAAGAGGAGGGCAGGACCGGTACGTGCCATGGGCTTGCGCAGGGACTCTGGCGTATGCATCTCGTGTCTAACAAGGGCACTCACCATATGCTTAGCTGAAAGCTGAAGCAGTCCTCCTCACAAGTTTTCAGGTTGTTCTGCCCGTTCAGAAGACAGCCTTCACTCTTGCCACCTCCAGAAACACCCAAAGACTTGATCTGGAGGTGTCGTAACGGCAGTGGCCCTGCCAGGCTTGGCCAGGATAGCAAGCAGCTACGTTGCTTTCAGCCCCATGGTCACTTGCCTCGGGGATCATTGCAGAAAGGCTGCACTCAGGCCTCTGTGGACTAGACCTATTAGACAGCAGTGCTGCTGCTGAGAGGGACCTGGGAGTATTGGTGGATGACAAGTTGACCGTGAGCCACAGTGTGCCCTTGCAGCCAGAAGGGCCAATAGTATCCTGGGGTCTACTGGGAGCAATGTGGCCAGCAGATCGAGGGAGGAGATTGCGGGAGCTGGGCCTGTTTAGTCTGGGGAAAAGAAGGCTGAGGGTGGATCTCGTTAATTCATATCAATAGCTCAAAGGCGGATGTGCCAAGAGGATGGTGCCAGGCTCTTTTCAGTGGTGCCCAGCAACAGGACAAGGAGTGATGGCCATAAACTAAAACACAACAAGTTTCACCTCAACGCGAGGAAGAACTTCTTTCATTTGAGGGTGGCAGAGCCCTGGAACAGGCTCCCCAGGAGGGGCTGGAGTCTCCCTCTCCCGAGACATTCAAACCCCACCTGGATCTGTTCCTGTGTGACCTGCTCTGGGTGGCCCTGCCCTGGCAGGGGGGTAGGACCGGATGATCTCCAGAGCTCCCTTCCTACTCTGATGATTCTGTGCTTTTGTGACTGCAAGCAAACCAGGGCTGATGGAGAGGCTGGAAAGAAGGGGTGGGAGGGAGGGGGAGAGCTACAGTTGCCCCAGCCCTCTGCAGGGGAGACTGACAGTGCCCACTGCTGCATTACCATGGCCCTGCAGGTGCTGGTCTCCGGGTGTCGGAGACTTTATGTCGCCGCGATGCGGAGGGAACACAGCACAATCAATATGATTGATAAAGTGATCCGTTTATTCATCTGAGGTCCAGGGTATATATAGTGTTAAACTGCTATATACACACATTTGTGGAAGATTAGAAGCGAGCGGGAAAATTCTGCTTTCTGTTCCATTTGCTACTTTTAGCGTGCTTCTTGCAACTTCACTTATCCTGCTCCTACATCCTGCTAACCTTGAGCGACTTACCAAGTCTCTTTGCTTTACAACTTACTAAGACTCTTTGTTCTACTGCACGTAGCTGACCCTTAATAACCTAAGGTTAGGCCTTGCAGCCTGGGTAACTCCCGTACAAGCCTCAGAGTTCGGCTAAGACCAAACAGCTGAGATTGCTTCTTATGTCCATCGTTACAGAACTGGTCCCTTAGTCAAGGGAACATGGCCTTTGCTAACCATGCTTCCGCATCCGGGTGCGTGGAGGAGGAGGAGGAAAAACGCAAGCTCTGGGACTCGCTGCGCAGGAAGTACCGGCAGAAGGCAAGGGCGAAAGTGGCACCCCCGAAGGCTTAGGATGAAAAGCAAGAGCAATGGGAGCTCCAGATACTGCCACAGTGAAAAACAATTAGGAAAAGAGCATTCCTGTGCTCCAGGAAGCCAAGGTGGGAAGGTCCGTTACCAGCAGTGCTTCCATCTGGTCAGTAAAGACCTCTGTGCAAAGCACGGTGTCTGACACTGTGGGTCTTTCCTTGGTGGCTGTGAAATACACACTCAGCAGGGGAAGAGCTTTGGTGGGGCAGGGCAAGAACACTGCAGGACAGAGGAGTTTCGGTCCTACTGAAGGGCAGCCCTCTCCCAGGGCTTTGCTAGAGCAGCTCGGCTGCAGCCCTGCTCTTGGTGGTCCCTGCACCTTCTGGTCTCTAGCAGTGTGCCCTGCCATGGCTGCACAGCTCTGCTGGGGAGGGTGGAGAGGAGAGGATGGAACTGTCTCTGCCTGACTCAAGCCGAGCCTGACCTGCTCTCACACGGGTCCCAGCATATTCCTTTCCAAGTGCAGGTCACTCCTTGACCCTCTGGGGATCCTGCCAGCACTGCAGCTCTGCGCCTCCTTAGCCACCTGTAGGCTCTTTCAGTCCACCAGATCCCAATTCCATAACTGAAAATGTCCAGGGGCTGCTCCCACACGCATGGTGCAGGACAGAAATGGGATGCTGGCTCTCTCCTTCCCTTGGAAGACCTCTCACGGCCCCACTGACACTGGGGACCTGCACTCCCTTTCATGCTTTAAGCCCATGATGTTCTAAGGTATGGGATATCTCTTTGGCTAGTTCAGGTCAGCTGTCCTGGCTATATTCCCTGCCACCTTTTTGTGCACCTCGTTGTTGGAAGGGCTTTGAATCTGCAACGATCTTGATTTACAACAAGCACTCCTTAAACCCAGCTGCAACATGGGTGTGTTTATCAACATCATTCTCATCACAGATCCAGAAAACAGAACTGTACCATTTACTAAGAAGAAAATTAACTCTCTTGAGGCAAAACCCAGGACAGCCCAGCAACAGCTTTCAGTCCTGGCACCTTCTGTGTGGGAGCAGTCACTGGATATCTTGCATATGGGAGCTGGGCTCTGGGAAGAGTGAACAAGCTTAAAGGACCATAAATTAGCTGAGCAAGCACAGATTCCAGTGTTGCTGGGGCTGTTCCAGTGCTTGCCAAGGGAAGGTGAAGTCCAGCAACAGCTTTCTGGCACCTTCTGTGTGGAAGCAGATGGAGCCTCTATTTGGTGTGCTGGCTCCTGCATGCTTGGAGCTAAGCACTGACACTGCTCTGAAAGCCCATGAGGACCTCAGTTGGCTGCTTTGGCCAACCCACCAGTCTTTAGACACGTCCAAGTGTGCACCTGGGAAGCAGAGAAACCATGTTTGACGGCCTTGAGGGCTACTGAAAGGGCTCAGTGCTCTCTGAGTGAAGCTTTCTGTAATCTCCCCTGACAGTGTGGCTTCACATGCTGCACTCTAAACTGAGGAATGCCAACCCAAGCACAGAAAGTCTGCAGTGTGTCACTGCTTGGCAGTGTTCTGGGGGCCCAGCTCAATCATTACCAGTCAGAAAAGAACAGTTTAACATGACTAGGTCTGCTTTTCTTCAGCCTCCACCAATGCCACCACTTTGCCAGTGCTCTTTACCGGAGGGCATTTTGTCTTTGGCCTTCCTTTTCAGGCTGAGATTACCTGGAAAAGCCCATATTAATCTTTACATCCATTGCCAAGTTCAGCTTCACTGTGCCTTGGCCTTCCTATCCTCATTCCCACGCAACCAGAATGTGTTTCTGTACTCTTCCAGGATACCTGTCCCTGCTTCCACTGCCAGTACCTTTCCTTCTTGCCCTTTAGTTTGACCTGACAGGGGAACACCAAGTAATGAGGATTTGGGGGAACCAAATTCAAGGACTGGAGCTCCTTCTCCAGCCCATGCACTCAAGCGAACCCCTGTATCCCCACTACTCTCAAAAGGGCACCGAGGTGTCTGGACCTGCCTAGCAACCCTGCTGTTCCGTGGGGACCTAGGCACCCAGGTTCCGCCTTGGAACCCTGCTGTTCCCTGGGGACCCAGGCATCTGGGTGCTATGCTCTGGAGCCATGGGGTGGTGGCAGCTGCCCCTGATGCTGGTGATGGCCCCCTGGCTCCCTGGAAGCCCAGGCACGCAGGCAAGGGGACCTGGCTTGTGGCAGTGGGTGGCCCTGGTGTTCTGGCTCCCCGGGGTGCACCCCTGTCTGCTCTGCTTCTGGCCCAACGTTCGGCAGGTACGCCTCTGCCAGGACATTACTGGGGCCCCTGTGAGGGATCCCCGGCACCGCCACTGCCTTGAGGATATTGACCAGGCTGCTGCGTCGCTCGCCTCCGTCACTGTGGGTGCGTGACAAGACCCCAAGGACACCCCCCCCTCCTGACTGCCACCTCCGTCCTGCCAGGGACCCCCACCCTGGCCAGGAGCCCAGAGCCCTCTGGCTTTCCCTGCCTCAGCCAAGGCATTCCCACTGACACCGCCAGGACCCAGGGCACCTGGGGACCTCTTTCCTAAACAGGACCCCGAGGGACCCTCCCCAGACGAGCACCCTCGGAACTCCCAGCCATGCCAATGTCTCCCCAGTCCTGATCTGGACCCCAGGGACCCCTGGGAACCCCAACCCTGCCTGAGACCCTGAGAATCGGGAACACAGTGGGGACTCCTGGCCCTACCCTGAGGGTATCTGACCCTCGCCACTATCCCTAAACCCTGATCAGGACTCCAGAAGGCCCAGGAACCCCCAGCCCTTACTGGACCCTGCCATCCCTGAACTTGCAACCCCAATCATGTGCTGGTGCCAGTGTCCCTCTACTGGTCCCAACACCCCTGTACTGGTCCCAGGGTCGGGGCAGCGCAAGGCACTTCAGGAGATCGTAATGGATGCCCTGCATTTTCTGGAGAAGGAGAAGGGCAAGAGTGAGCTTGGGGCATGGGATGGGTGAGGGGTTAGGGCTGGGGCATGGGGGATGGAACATGGAGGCCTTGAAGGGGGGCTGTGGTGAAATCCAGTGTACATGGAGGTCTGTGGGCTGTAAGGGGATATTCAGGGAACCCTGAGAGTGTACGGGCTTCCAGGTATACAGCTTCTGTGGGTTTCTGAGAGGAGTACCTGGGGATATATGGGTCTCTGGGATGGATGTACAGACTTGACTTGAGCTGTACAGGGGATGTGCTGAGGGCTGGAGAAGGTTTGTGGGCATCAAAAGTGGTGGCGGGCAAGTGTCTGACCTGGTTATCTGGGACATATCCCAGAGTCTTTTGAGGTGTCTCTGCAGGAAGCCGTCAACACAATCTGGGTGAAGCTGAGCCAGCTGGAGGAAGGTATGGGGCCAGTGGGGACACCCCCCTGAGAACTGCACCGGGGGAGCCCTCGGGACCCCAGGAAAGGGACTGTCCTGGACCCACGCTGGTGGAGAAACCCCCAGGGATCCCATCAGGGCTGGACAAGGGCTGAGCCCTGACAGCTCATCACAGGGATGTGGATCCCCAGTGAGCCCCAGTCTAATGCTGCTTCCTCCCCACCAGCTCCAGCCTGCATCCCCCCCTGTGGTGAGTGTGCGTCCCTCTGTCTTGCCACCCCCTCTTCCAAGTACATCTCCCTTCCCTCCGCGACCACCAAGTCTCTGTCCCAGGATATCAGCCTGATGCCCACGTCTTCCAGTGTGCTACCTGCCGCCTCAAGGAGTGCCAGCTCCCCCTGGACTGCCCAGGTATGGGGCAGAGGACCCAGGCACCCAGGCAGAGCCCCCCGCACACATCTGGGTGCCTCCTTTCTGACATGTGGCCGTGCCTGCTTGGGCCCATGACTGCACAGGAGCGTGCCAAGCTGCTTGCCTGCCTAGCCCTGCTGCAAGCACTCAAGCATGTGCAGCTGCAGAGCAGCACCTTCTGTATGTGCATGAGCAGATGTGCCTCACGTGCCTGTCAATGCTTCCTTCCAGTGCAGGACGTGCAGGTGCACACAGATGAAGCCATCACGCTGCTCTGCGATGTACCCTTTGCCACCCCCCCCAACCTGTCCGTTACCTGGATGTTTGCCAAGGATGTGAGTTGCCCGTGCACGTACACAGACATTCATGAGGGGACTGGGCATGCACACCCTTGTTCTCTTTGGTGTGAGGAGTAGCAATAGCTACAGGTATTGCTAAACAGGAGATAGGTGGGTTCTGGGCTCAAGTGCGCGTGGCAAGGACATGGGGGGCTTCTCAGCAATGTGACCACTGGCTTCCATGTGCTGACGTGCTCTGCCTGTGCATCCGTGTGTGAAGACACACAGGGCACGGCAGGCACATGCAGAACAGGAGTTGCATGCACACTCACAAGCCAAGAGTACCGCAAGTGCGAAGGGGACATGACAAGCGGGACATGAGTGCCTTTGCATGCACGTTTCTGCCGTTTCATGTACCTGCTGGAGCAGGCTGTGCTGACGTGTTCCCCCATGCCTCAGGCGCACACACAGGAGCTGGCACTGTTTGAGGAGCTGCAGGTGGCTGTGGAGGGACTTTTCAACCTGACCGTGCAGGACCCCACTCCAGGAACCGTCGCCTGTCACCTGGGAGTCCCTTCTGAGCCCTTGGCCCGCAAGTACTTCTACCTCAACGGTGCGCCCAGACACCTGAGTGCCCTGGGCACAGGGAGCGGTGTGGGGTGGAGTGGGGCCCTGCAGAGCCGGATCCCATGGGGGGGAGTGCGTGGGGAGCATGAGCAGGGTGGATCCACGGTGGAGTGGGTGTTACCTGATGCCCGGCTGCTCTGGGGCAGTGGGACACGTGGGCTGGAGCGGACACCCCTGATGCCTGGGTCTGTGGGGCACTGAGGTCTGTGGCTGTGGGGACACGTGGGCCCTGGGGGGCAGTGCCCCATGACCCAAGGTACGTGGTCCCTGCAGTATCAGAGGGAAGCGTGGAGGCAGAGCAAGGACTCCAGGCTCAGTTCAGGGCTGTGCTGCACTGGCCCCATGGCAGGACCTCTGGGATCCACATGGTATTCCTGACACTGGGGCTGGCGCTTGGTTCCATGGTGCTTGTGCTGCTGCTGCTGCAAGTCCTGACCTGGTAAACCTCACTCTGCAAATACCCCTGCTTTTGAGTCTGTCCACAGACCACCATGGGACTGCCAAACCCTGTTGGACCCTCGGTCCCTTGCAATTCCCTACAAATTGATACTGGGGGGGGGGAAGACACGGGATGGGACACGACACACAGGGGGACCATAGCCTGCCAGGACTCCTAAACTCACAGGGCCCCGTTTCCCCCAGGACTCCCATTGTCTTCTGGCCCATTCCAGGACCGCTCCTTTGCACTCAGCACCGGGCTGCCTTGTTTCCCCCTGATTCCCCGCTTGCCCTTCAGACCCTGCCACTTTCCCCCATTTTCCCTATAACCTCCAATGTCCCTTTGGGGGCCCCAGTTACAGTCAGTTGACCCAGTTGCCTGACCCCATACCATCACCCTTCACTCCCAGGACCCCCCATTTCCCCTTGGGCCCCCCCCAGATGCTCCCTGATACTAACCCCCCCCCCCCCCGATGGGAATATTCTCCCCCCTCCTTTCTCCATTCTTCCTTCTGCTTTCCAGGTGTGCCCATCGATGCTGGAGCCCCCCCAAAGCCAGTGACCACCGGGCATCCCACAGACCTGGACAACAGGGTCCCCCAGGGGCTTCTGTATATCTGGAGTCACCCTAGGGGAGCTTGGCACACGGATACCCCCCTGAGGACCAAAGTCTGCACTTGCTCTCCTTGCACTGGGCTGGCGTGTGCAAACTGGAACAGTCTAAACCCAGAAACACAGAGGCCTAAAAATCTGGATTATCTTGGATGTGGAGCAATGGTTATTCTCAGGAGGGCCTGCACAACCCAGGGTTAGAGCCGAGTGAGACAGCCTTGAACTCTCTCTGACTCAGCTGAGCCGGGGAGGCCTGGAGTCGAAGAAATGTAAGCAGAACGCTGCAACAGGAGCTTGCTGGCCACAAGGAATGCACCGCTTATCGCAAGGCACGCACCCTGCTGCTGCAGAGATATGTGTGTAAGACTTAGCTTAGCCAATAGCAGTGTACAGACAGGCGTGTGGACAGGTTTATGTAGCCAATGAAAGATGCACAGCTGTCACGTGAACTATCACCAATGGTATAAATTAGGTGAGCCTGTGCAATAAATGGAACAAGAAGCGTAACTCACATTGGGATTCTCTTCTTGATTCGGGTCGCTCCTCCGACATTTGGAGATAAGGATCTGGGCTTCCTGGCCTTGCAAACAGGTGTCTGTGGGCTTGCAGACAGAAAACTGGGTGCTAATTATACTAATGTATAATATGTACTAATGTTCTAATTATACTGATATATAATATACTTTAATATGTCATGAGCACTACAAATGTCAAGCTACTTTCTTCTCTGATTCTTTGCCTAAAAGCATTTTATCACACATTTCTATGGATGTTTTTGCCATTATGTCTGTAATGAAATGGCTGGGCAGCAGAGAAAGAATTCTGTACTGCTCCTTGAAGAACAGATTTAAAAGAAACCCTAAACACACAAACCCATCTTGACTATGACCACTGTATCATCTCCAGTGCTCTCTGTTGCCTTTAAATGTACCTAGATTTAACTAGAATCATTCACAGAATAGTTAGGGTTGAAAAAACCAACTATATGTATGAAAAACCAGGCTGCAAACGCACAGGACACACACATCAGTGCAGCCAGTCCCAAGCAATTGGTCCACTTCTGTCCCCTGGGTTGACATTCCAGCTGTGTTTAAATCTGCAGTGCTGCCAGTGCTGGTTAGGGCTGAGGAACCTGAGCTGCAGCCTCTGGGCTGAAGCCCCAGCCTGTCCCCCCCTATCCCACAAAGCCCAGGCCTGACCGGACCTGCAGTCACCTTAGCACAGCAGAGCCACCGCGGGCTCCTGCTGGAGACAACAGCTCCCGTTTCTCATCCCAGTACTAAGAACATTTCCCATTAGGAACACACTGTGGGTTTGGGAGCTCTGCCTGCTTCTTCTGCTGCGAACGGGTGCACTGGTGGGTGCTAGGGTGGGAATCCCAGTCCTAGCAGCACAGGCTCGGCAGACGTCTATGTGAAATGAAGAGTGCCCGGGAAGGCAGTGGGGGGCTTGGGGAACACATGAGGGCTCTTGGGGGGCTCTGGCGTGAAAATGAAAGCAAATGTAAGACACTGGGATCAACTGCAAACAAAAAGGGGGGCTCTGGTTGGCACAGAGACTGTCCTCTGACCCTTCCGTTCCCCTCCATGTACTCTCTGTTCCCCCACATGCCACTGCGGTCCCTTCCATTCTTCTCTAGGCATGCTCAGGATCCCTCTGTTCCTTTCTGTGGTCTCTCAGTTACTCTCTGTTCCCTTGTGAGTGCTCTTTACCGGAGGGCATTTTGTCTTTGGCCTTCCTTTTCTGGCTGACATTACCTGTGAAAAGCCCTTATTACTCTTCACACCTTCCAAGGGAAGGCCCTGTGTTGAAGCAGCCTCAGGAAGGATGAAGTGTGTGTGAAGGGGGGGCTGTAGGGTAGGATGTTTACATCCCACCTTCTCAAACCTATTTCTCCTCCTATTTCTGCTGACCAGAGCGCTTCCCTCTTCCCAACCAGGTGCTCTCGGTAATAGCAGAGCCTTTGCCATGCTCTGCCCCCAGTTTGGCACAGGGCTAGCCCACAGGACACACGCACCCCCTCTTTGGTGTAAACAGCAGCTGCCCCAGGCTCAGTGCTCACAAGAAGGTGAAGGTGGTAGAAGGCTCTCACGGGCCTGGAGATGTCTTTTTTTCCCCAGGACTTAGTGCCTGGGCTCTCCTTCAGAGATGGGTCATGTTAGCACCGAGCTGAGCACACAGGAGAGGCTGGGAGTGCAGCAGTTAGCACAAACCTGGCCCTTGCTGTTCACTGTCTCTGATCTCAGAGGTGCCCCCAGAGCACCCCCAGGGGCTCCCTGCTGCCTGGCCCTGGGCTGGGCTGGGCTGGAGACTCCCCACGGCAAACAGTGACTCAATACAAACCCCAGTGTGCCCAAGTGACAGCCACCGGAAGGGCTCCGGCTCTCAAACTCAGGTCCTGCACTTGGAAGCCAAACTATGAATCAGGTCTCCAACTCCATCAGCTCAGCTTGGTTATCAGATGGGTCATTGCTCCTCCTTGAGCTTTGGCTCTGAAAGGAAGCTTCCTGACACCTAGGAAGCATGGTACAGCTGGTGGAAACACCAAGCAGTGCAGCACACCCACTCACGGCTTGGTCTCATTGAAGTAACCCAGCCCTGGCAGTGGGATCTAAGAGTAAAATGATAGTGAAATTACGGTTACGGTAAAAACTTTAGTTTAATTGTTACAACAACAGCGGCAGAACAAAGGTATAACAAAACCCAATAAATATAAATAACAATAAAACAACAAAACAAGTGCAGTTTAACAACAGTAGAACAAGAATATTAGAACACGCGAAGAACAAACATAGAACAATAAAATCTTCAAGGGATCTTCACAGCCGCTGACGTTTTGCTGCTGATGGCCCAAAAGGCCACTTGGCCTCGGAGCCGTCCTCCTCCTTGGGGAAGAACAAAACCCAAACAGGACAGGGTTAGTCACATCCACGTGCATCACCATTTAGAAGCAAGGAGCTGCGGTAACAGCGCAGCTATAAAACCAAAGTGTTCTTCCATTGAAGAACATTGAAATGTTTGTGGGGTTTCTGTAATTTAGACTCCCCAACACACACACTCCCACGGCTCAGAGAGTAAAGGAGCCGGCAGCAAAGCCCTCCTGAGGGTGGTGGGGACCCTGCGAGCAGGGGGGGCAGCTGCTGGGTGAGCCCTGGCTCTGGCAGCCTCTGCCCCTCTCCCACTGAACGGCCCCAGGGGAAACAGCACCGCAGCTCCTGGGAGCTGGTAAACCCCAAACAGGTGGGGATGGGCCACAGATGGAAAACAATTGGGATCTGGGGAGGATCCCCATCCTCTCTGGACTCCCCAGCTGGCTCCAGAGCACCCAAACATGGGGAGGGGCACCAGCAGAGAGGGGAAGAGAAGGGAGCAGAGGGACTGCCAGGGCTGGAGCAAAGGTTTGCACCTTAGGAAACACGGCAAAATAAAGCCAGGGAGGAAAGGCTGCAGAGCTGCAGAGACGTTCATCCAGCCTTGGTGGGGAAATCTTCCAGTAGGAAGAGCTTGGTTCACCCCACGCCACCCTGGGAGCTGCCACCCAGCACGGTTTCTTGCTGGCAGTAGAGAATGGGCCTGGCCCCATCTCTCCTGTCCCATCTCAGGGCTGCTCTGGACCAGAGCCCCACAGGTGGGGGGCCAGCAGCACTGGCCATTACTTATTATGGGAATGATGGATCCGTGCCTTTAGCCGCTTGTGAGTTCCCTGGCTCCTGGATCTTGTCTGCGTTGAAGAGGCAGGGGTGGATGAACCTGGAAGCACAAAGTTTAGCTCAGGTCTCTGCAGCCGCACTCCGAGCTGGCACCGGGGCTACCACAATCCCTATCCCCGGGGGAATGGAAGGTTTTACATCCCCAGAGCCCAGCAGCCACCACCCGAGCCGGCTCCTACAGCACAGCCTGGCCCTTCCGCCATCCCCCAGCCCAAGGGGACAACACTTGTCCAAGGGGACATCAGCTCCTCGAGGCTGAAGCACCAACTCCCTCACTACCAGGGGAAGCGATGCCTTCTCCAAGCTACAGGAGGAGACAAGTCAGGAGCAGCTCCCAGCAGGGGCGCTTGGCCTCTACCGAGGGGGTTGTCCCTTCTCACTCCTCTCTGGATGCCCGTCTTGGAGGGCAGAGCCAGGGGCACGGCCTTAAGCCGCGGACAAGGCTGCGATGCCCTGGGGCAGCAGCTGGCCACAAGAGATCCAGGGGGAAGCTCTCACAAGAGCCCGCTGGGGCTCCATGGGCCAGCGGCCCCTTCCCACCTCCACAGACGCTCCTTGCACGCTGCCCACCCAAACCACAAAGCACAATTACTCTCCGTTCCCTTGTGAGTGCTTGTAGATCCACTCTGCTCCCCTACCTGTGCCTTGGAACCCCACAGTTCCCATGTATGCATGCTCATATCTCTTCCACCCCCTTTGTGCACCCCCCAGTCCCTGCCATCCTTTCCGAGTGCCTTACATCCAAACTATGTCCCTGCTACATCTTTCAAATTCCCTTCTGGGTGCTTCTAGATGAAGTTGAACTCATTCTGTTCACTTCAACGCACTCTCAGATGCTCTCCAGTCCTATCCAGCTGCTTTCATATCCTCTCTGTTCCCCTTGTTGTTCTCTCTTGGAACTCCTCTGTTGTGCTCCCTGCACAGATAGATCCCCTCAGTTCCCGCTTACATGTTCAAGTGTCCTCTGTTTCCCTCCGTATGCACCCAGACCTCTGTTCCCTCCTCAAATACTCAGATGCCCTCTGTTCCCTTCAGTGTCTACATAGGGATGTCTTCTCCCCTATGTGCGTACTTACGTCACTCTTTTCCATTACAAGCACCACTCAGCTCCCCACCAATACCCAGATCCCTCCCATCCCTTCTGTGGGTGCTCAGTTCCTATGGGCTCCACTGTCAGATCCCTTCTGCTCCCTCTGTGCACCCTCAGTTCCCCTCCACCAGCTGCTCCAAACACAACAGTCAGTCCCTCTGGGAGCCTCGGGGCTGCTCTGACTTACCCACCAGGAGCTAGGCTGAGATTGTCAAGCACATTAAACAAGAACCAATTGACCTGGCAGCACCCATTTGTTCTCCACGCTGGTTGGTAACTGGCACTCGAGTGTTTATTGACTAAGCTGCGCTCTTCAAAGCTCCCAGATACGCTGTTCCCAGGGGAAATTCCATTCAAGGAGCTAAGCACTCACAGGAGAGACCATTCCAAGGACTCTTGCTGGCAAGGGGCTTATTTTCTTCACAGCTCAGGAAGCTGTGCACCTAGAACCACAGGTACCTTCGACTGTGCTCGTGTTTTATAAGGGCACAAAGGAAACCCAGCCTGATTTCCTCCTTCAGGACAAAGGAAGCCAGGAGTGGCCTTAGGACCCATTCACCCCACCCACCGCAGAGAGCACTACAAATGCCTCTGTGAGCCCTGCCATTCCACAGCTCTGTGCTCCAGACGGCATTCCCGCGTGGACACCATGGGTGAGTACAGGGCTGGGAAGTGGGGTGCTCCCTGCTAGCAACGGGAGGGGCACAGTTTGGGCAGCTCAGCAAGAGGGACTCCCACACGGATGGGGAGCAATGGCATTGGTGCCCTCTGAGGGCATCCTGACCTGCCACCCCTTCAAACACTAGCAGCTTGTGCCCTGCCTTCTAGCACACCCCAGGCAGTCCCATGCCTTAGGGGTCAGGAATGAAACCCGGCTCTGCCAGTTGTTGGGTTCCTTGCTCCACCCCAAACTATCTCACACTGGACCTTCTGGAAGCTGGTCAAGGGGAAGAGGCAAGGTTGTCTACTCTTTGAGCTAAAGAGTAGAGGCCTTTAAGCAAGCTTTCCAGCTTGCACAGACCAGGCCGATGCTGCCTGCCGTGCTTGGTACACTTGGTCCTGTTACATGGTGTGGTGCTGAACCATGGGATTTCCTGCCTCTCTAGAGGGAGGGTCACATCTCATCTTGTCTCTATCTTTTCCCTTTCTAGCAGTCCCGTGCCTTCTACTCCTTGCTGGCGTGCTGGTCTTGGCTGCCCCAGCCCACTCCATGCTTGCACAAACCCTGAACGTCTTCAAGAAGTCTCCCTCCAACACTTCAGCCAGTGCTCTGAAGAAAACCAGTATGTAGCGTTCTGTAGGCATAGCGATGCTCTCACCAGCCCCTTTCAGTGCCTTGGTCTGAGTCAGCCCTGGCTGGTGAAAAGCCCCAGTGCATGCTTCGGGCCAGTGGAGGCTTGATAAAGTGGAACTCCTATCTGGGAAAGGGTGTGCTATGATGCCTCAGATCCAAAAATCACCTCCATAATGTATACAAGCAGGAAGGCTGGAGAGATGTGGCATCAACCCCAGGCTTTGCTCAGCTGGAAAGAGGAGCTCTGCCTATCTGGCAGGATGATCTTAACTGCAGGGGGAGGTCCTGCAGTCAGCGAGCTGAAGGCATGGGGACACCACACCTGCAAGTACATGGGGGAACCCAGTGTTGTGTGCTCATATACAGCCAGGTCCAGGTGGGGAAGGGGCATACATCATCCCCAGCCCTGGCCCTGCTCTGGGATGGTGGATATGAGGAGGTGTACCCAATGCAGGCTGCACTGCTGTGTATGTGTGTGTGTGCACTTTGCAGACTGGTTAAGGGTGTCTGTGCTTGAGGGATGTCTCCTGTTCCCTTGATCACAGGCAGGGGCAAGGTCCTCTTCACCTTCCCCACAACATGACCCTGTTTTAGTGGCACAACCCCATTTTCAGGGGACCCAAAGCAGCCCACTAGTGTCCTGGCCTGACAGCAGCATAGCCCTGTGCATCTGGGGTCTTTCACTGGGGCTGCCTCCTGTTAGGTGTCCCAGATGGAAGAGGAACAGAGCTTAACCTCCAGTTAAGCACATTGACCTCTCTAGGCTGGGACAGCTGATTATCCGTCAGGTACACTGGCCAGATGCCCCCACATCCTGCCAGAGGGTGAAACATGGTCTTGTTTTGTTGCACAGGGTCTTCTTGTTAAATCACCCTCTCTCCTGCCCCAGGTTGGCCCAAAGACTGCAGTGAGATTCCCGCTGGGAGCCCCAGTAGTGTCTACATCATCCAGCCCACAGGACTGGACCCCATGGTAGTGTACTGTGAAATGAATGTGACACATGGGGGCTGGACGGTCATCCAGAGGAACCGGCAGAGCACGGAGATCACCTGGGCCGAGTCCTGGAGCACCTACAAGTATGGCTTTGGGGATGTGCACACCGAGTACTGGCTGGGCACTGAGTACATCCATCAGATCGCCAAGCAGAAGGTCTACCAGGTCAGGTTTGTCATCTGGGATGCCACAGACAACATCCATTTCGCAGACTACAACCTCTTCAGTGTAGAAGATGAGTCCCACGGCTACCGGCTGAGGCTGGGCTCCTATGCAGGGACAGCAGGGGATGCCATGGACTCAGATAATCCCAGAAAGGTGCACAACAACATGAAGTTCTCTACTAAAGATCGGGATCAGGACACTTACAGAGGGAACTGTGCCTCCCGCTATGGGGGTGGGTGGTGGTATTCAGCCTGTTATTCTGTACAGCTGAATGTCAAGGGGGGCATAACGTGGGGCAGCCTGTGCAAAGGGAACTGCAAAGCTTCTGCCATCCTCATCAAACCAGCTCTCTACTATTAGTACCCTTTCCCCCTCCTCTCTGCACTGGGCAGGCATGGGGGGCCATTTTGCTGGCTTGGGGTGAAAAGGCTTTTTCCTGTATATAAAAAGCTGTTTTCTTTTCCCCTTCTGTTGGAAAGTACCAAAGTTCCATGTTTTGTCTCTGGCCTGTGGTGGGTTTGTAGGGATCACTGTTAGGACAACTCTTTATAAATGCTGTGGTTTCCAAGCATGTTCCTTCTGGGGAGAAAGCTGTGCTCTGAAACCTAAAACCCTCCTGATCCAGCCAGGTTTTATCCTCTTTTTGCTTTGTGGGTACAGATAACTTCAGCAGAAAACTGTCAGTCATCACTAGCTAACCTGCTGTAGGTTGCTGTGAGCCCACGCAGGCCATGTACACACCATACCCCTGCCGTAGTCTCTGTTCATCCTGCAGAATAAAACCGCTTTCAGACCCGCACAGACGTAACAAGTGTCCTCCTCTGTTTGGCAGCTTCTCACAGGTGCTGCCAGTTCCGTGCCAGGAGCAGACCTGAGGCTCCTGCTACAATAAGACTTCCAAAGGGATATTTTTCCTGAGGCTCATGCCGCTCCCACGTGCCCTTCCCAGCACAGTCCCACCTCAGCAGGCTTGCACCATGGCCACGGTCGTGCGAACGTGGGTCCAGCTAACGGGGAAAGAGGGGCCATCCCCAAGCCCACGTGCTCCCTGGCCTCTGGCCAAAACACAGGCATGGATCACCCATGGCCAGCCAGGCCTTGGTGGGTCCTGGCTGCCCAACATCACCAGCTCCAGGGTGGGAAAGCTCTGGCCATGCAGCAATCAATGTGCGGCTGCCCCCAGGAGCCCCACAGCCCCTTGCCCCCCACTGCAGGAAGCCCAGACTGAGCTCCATCGGGCTGCCCCGAGACCCTCTCTCCCCACCCTGTGGGGTCTCAAAGCATCACATCCACCCCATGGCAGGAACCCCCCTCCTGGTGACTTGAAACCCCTCAGGGGCATCCCTGACCCCCCCACCCCCTTGCTCCAGGATGGAGCTGGGACTCCAGCTCCCCCAGCCACGGCACAGAGCAGTGCAAGGAGACAGTGAGTCTCAGAGAGGGGATGCAGCAAATAGCGTCCCCCTACCATGAACACGATGCCCCCTCAGCATCCTCCATTGCCCCAGGACCTTGACTGCTCCTGTGTGTGTGCAGTGACACTGTGGCAGGTAGGCACAAGGCAGCCAAGTCTGGCTCCAGGGTTTATTGCAGCTGACTTCTCCCATTATGGGTAGCAGAGCTGTGGGGTGTAGGAGGCCCAGGGAGGGAGCAGGGCCTGAGCAAAGCAGGGATACACTGATTGCATAGGGGAGGGAACTTGCACTGTTTCCCTCTGCCCAGGATAGGAGCGGGTGCACCCACCCCAAACCAATGCCTGCACCCCAGCACAGGCCAACACCACAGCACTGAGCGAAGCTGCTCCAGGTAATTGCTCTTGAGCCCCAGAGCCGCTTTGTTTCATCCAGTGCTGGTGCAGAGGCTATGGGAAGAGCAGGACACACACCGGGGCTGGCACAGAGCTGCTGGCAGGCACAGGAAGGGGGTGCTGAGCTGGGGACGGTGGCACTCTCCCAGACTCCCGGGAGGCTGGGCACTGCGGCACGGTCAGCACACATCTGTGGGTTTGACCAGGATGAGGGAGGATGCGCAGTCGCCTTTATCGCAGAATCCTGGCCAAAGGATGCGGTTTTTGGCATTGAGCAGGACATTCTGGCATCTGTCGTACCACCAGCCCCCATAGCTGCTGGCGCAGTTCCCACTGTACTGGTCCTGGTCCTTGTCAGTCGTGCTGAACTTCATGTTGTCATGGATGCCCCCCTTCTTGGGGTGGTAGAGGGTCAGATAGTCATCCCCTTCACCAGAATGCCGGCCCAGCCTCAGTGGGTACCCACTGGCCTCACTTTCCACCCTGAAGATGTCGTACTCAGCAAAGTGGGTGACGTTGGCTTTATTCCGCACGATGAAGCGGACCTTGTAGGTGCCCTGCTGTGTCAGCAGGTGCAGGTACTCGGTGCCCATCCAGTGATCACCCTGTACATTCCCGAAGCCGTACTTGTAGGTAGTCCAGGATTGCTTCCATGTGAGCTCAGTGTCGTGAGAGTTTCTCTGGACAACAGTCCAGCCCTTGCCTTCTGTGTCCATGTCACACCACACCACGCGTGGTGGGGACCGTGCTGGCTGGATGACGTACACCCCACTGGGGCTGCTCTTGCGGAGATGGCTGCAGTCTGCGGGGAACCCTGCGGTGGCAGCAGTAGCAAACACAGGTTGGGGTGGGAGAGAGAAGGGGCATATGAGTCTTTCAGTGTAACAAGAAGCTCCTGCAGTGAATGGGGACTCAGGACAAAAAGGGCTGGTTTATCTGTGGTCTGTTCCACAGCATAGAGTGGGCGTTGCCACTGGGCAACCAGTGGCGTTTCCATAGGGCAACCAAAGGTCTCTAAGACAACAGCCCTGGTAAGAGACCTAGGATCTATTTATCATGACTTTCTATTTCATTTGGAGCCTTCTGATGCATCTGGCCAAGAAAAAGGGAAAAACATCTTCCTGATGCCAGTGGTGTCCTCCAAGTATACCTAGCCCTCACACAAGGCCCTTGATATATTGAGCTGCAGTTCTTGCAAGGTACCATAAGTGCCCCAAAATGCTCCACTGGATGAGGATATGTAATTAAAATTGATGTTTTCTCTAGAATCATGGCATTGCAAAAGAAGGACAAGCTTCTCCTTCATAGGGACCTCTTCCATCACCTTGTTGCAGTTTATCTGCTGGCAGGGCTGATCTGGCATGACTTACTTGCCAAACTAATTTGCTGTCTAATTTGATTTTCTTTGTATCTGATGAGGGACAATTTGCTGTGGGCAGTTGCAATTCAGCCCAAGGAATCTCTGTTTCCCTTGGGCACACGGGTCTTGCAGGGAGTGTCACCCCCCCTTGCGGGGAGGAAGGGAATACTCCTAATCCCACTAAAATAAAAGATGCTGGGAGGATCTCTCCTAGAGCTGAAGTATAAAATGACACAACCATCACAGAGCAATCCTGCCAAGTTATGGTGTTTGAACGAAACCCCTTGGTTTCAGCATGAAGCCACCAAGGAGGTGAGGATGGTGTCACACTGCTTACCTTACAAACCATGGCCCAGGTGTGCATCAGCCTGGGTGCATGATGGCCTTCCTAGCACTTAGCAGACCTGAGAGTCAGTGCTGAGCTGAGGAGACACTGTCCTGCTCTACACTTTGGTGCCCAGCCAGTGTTCCCCACACACGCTCCATACTCACCACTCCGGGAGCTGGCAGTGGGTGTTGCTGGGCCACCACTTGCACCAAGGAGAAGCATCGCCACCACTGTGGGTAGGAGGAAAAGGCCCCCATGGAGCACACTTGTTCTAGCCTGGAGCCCTGGGGAGGGAAGGAAAGGGCCCAGCACCGTTAGGATCCCTGAGCAGTCCCCTCCGCCCCTGCCAACAGCCCCTGCGGAGCTGGGATGAGGGAAGGCAGAGGCATGGGGCACAGGCAGGAGCAGGGAGCTCCCAAGGGTGATGGGAGCTGCAGCTTCAGTGCAGGCTCTGCCCCTGCAGGGCTGAAGCAAGGTGAGAAATGGCTTTGTCACTTTTCCAGTCAATCCCTTCCCTGCACCATACAGTAACCTGCAGATCTGTTCTTGAAACCTACAGCCCAAGAGTACCTAAGAGGACAGTGACACAGCTGGATCTGGGGACAGTAGTTTGCTGGGAAGTAGGATTGCAAGGAAAAGTTCTGTCTGGAGTAATCATGCTTAAGCCTGTTATACAAACCACTCCAGCCCCATGACAGCCAACAGACGGGTCCTGTTGCACAGATACCAGCTCCCAAGCAGACAGGAGGAAGTCTTACAGTGACACAAGCCCAAACCCTCTGCGCTGGCCACCAGCACACTGCTACAGCTTGCACTAGCTCAGTTACTGGGGCAGATGCCATCACACCTGGGGAAGGAGCCCTGTGCAACCGCAGGTGCCACATGCATTGGTCAGAAAGGAAAAGGACCATGTGGAAATCTAGATCTCCACATTAAGCTCCCTTGACAGGGCATGAGAATACAGGGCATAGGTAGCATGGGGAAAGCATAGGCTAGCACCAAGCGTGTGTGTCATTTGGTGCTTTCGCCTTGTGTCCCTTCTGCTACCGTGGTGCCTCACAGCATGCATCACCCAGGCAAGATCATGGCTGCTGTCCTGCTTGCCACCTTGTGCCTCTGTATACTCACCCCAGTCATGCCTTGTTTGAGCCCAGCACCACACATGAATTAAGTGTGCTGTTGGGAAGATAACTCACCCATCACAACAGCCCAGCTGAGCGGAGAGCAGGAACCCAGTGGTGCACCCTCCCATGCTGAGCTATCCACAGTGGCTTTATAGGCACTGCACACACCCACTTGTGTTCACACTTGTTATTCGTAAGGGCACAAGGAGGCACTTGCAGGCTGTGCCTGGACCAGTTTGCAGATCTCATGACAGCAGCACAGCTAAACCCCTTGAGTACAGAAAGGCATGCCCTTCCAGCCGGAGTACAAAGTAATACCCTCCCTGATGAGGGGTTTCAATTATTGACTGTCCCAGTTACACAAACACTACATGTGAATTGCTCACTTGGAGCAAATTTTGGAGAGCCATGGCCACACTGAAGTGGTGAGACCCAGCTTTTTTAAGGACATACACACAGGAATTAGCAAAGAAGGAAAGACTGGGTTTCCTATGTGCTCAGTCCCAAAGGTGACCTTGGAAAGATGAGGACAGCTCCTCAAGAGACATGCCTGCTCGCTAACTGGTGCCAACTAACCACTGGCAGGTTTCAGTATCAGTAAGTTAAGTCATTGGGTTGGAACCAGGGTGCAGCAGCCAGAAGTCAGTGTCCCCTGGTACCCCAATCTGCATGCTTTGAGTAGAGGGCAAAGGCTCCAGGTAACAAGCAGGTGACTGTAGGTCCCTTCACCACTCTCCTTTCCAATCTCTGCCTTTGGCCTGGTGAGACCCTGCAGATCCCCAGACATGTTGACCAGGGGTTGCTCCCTTTGCAGGAACAAAATGCTCTCAGGATTGATTGGCTGGGAGGATTGTACAGACAGCTCCAGCACTTTGTCAAACCAGTGTCAAGAGGATAAAGATGTTTGGATAAAGATGTTTGTTCAAGAGGACAAAGATGTACTTTCTTCTCAAGTTTGGTTTCAGTAGCTTGCTGATCGGATGTCTTCTTTACGGCAAGCCAGTCTCCAGATGAGGCTCCCACCAAACCTCTGTACTGCAGGAGCCCACATCAAGCAATGCAACTTGCAGGTCTGGATGGGCAGCAGCACCCAGGCCTCTCCAAGGTAAGGGATCTGTGGATCAACTTACATCTGAATGCTTACATGACACCCCTGCCTGCTGGGTTAGAGGTTGGAGCCCTTGTCTGCAACTTCATTTATTTCTCATATTCCAGTGGATGGTCTTCAAAATTGACACAGGTTTTCTGATTCAGGCTAACACCGGACCTCTTTCTAAGAAGGCAGCTGCAAAAGGACCTCTGAGAAGATACAGGCTGGAAGCAGAGCTAAGCCCAATTACCAGTGGTTGCACTCCAGAGAGCCAGAGCAAAGGGCACCATCGGCTCAAGGGAGGAGGATGAAGGTACAAGCAAGCTCTCTGGCAGCAGCAAAGGCTGGCTGCTTCCAACAGGCACGCAAGTCAGAAGCCAAAGATGGACCCCATGGAGGCAATGCCTGCATTGGCAGAGCTCCATCCTAATGGGTCTGAGAAGAGCAAGCAGAGCTGAGTGTTGGCAACAGCTCCAGGCAAGGCAAGCGGCCAACTGGGTCTGAGATCCTGGACAAAAGGACACAATGCAAAAGGCAGAGCCGGAGATAAATCTACACCATGAATCTACCCATCCAGGAAACAAGCTATCTACAGTGTATGTCTAAGATCCATCCAGGAAACAAGGCCAGAGAGGGAACTGGAGACCAGTACTGACAGCCCAGTGCTGAGCAGGCACCAATGGGCTTAGGTGAAGGTCCAATTTGGTCTGGTCACGGGCAGTTCAGTCCTGCAGGTGCACACAGGTGATGACAGTAGCAGTTAATCATGAAAGAGCAAATCCCACCAGCCTGGCTGGCTGATCTCGTGCCCCATGGGCCCTCTGGCTTTTGCTGTAGCTCTCTGGGCTTATCAAGTGGCTTCCTAAAGCACGTTCTGGTGCAGGCAGCTCTGCGTCTAGCATAAGGCCCGGTGTCATGGCTTTGCTCCTGCAGATATACAGAGGCATAAGGGCTGGGGAGGGAGCTTGTCAAAGAAGCAGAGAAGCACAGAGACCAGGAGGATGGCCGAATGCCTCTGAGCTGATCTCAAGGCCAAAGCGGTGCCAACTTAGGGTCACGTCTGGCTCAGGAGTGAAACTGTCAAGGAATGGAGTTCCCACAACTTCTCTCTCTCCCCGCACACCCCAGTCTTTGAACACCCTTGGGCTGACTTTTTTCTGTTCTCTGATTTCCCTTCATGTCCATTGCCTCCCGTCCCATCCCTGTGCACCTCCAAGGAGAACCATGGAATCACAGGAATCACAGAGTGAGAGAATAATTTAAGCTGGGAGAAATCTCTGAGAGTTCAATCCCTGCTCAGAGGAGATCTAAAAATATAGATCCTTGTCCAGCCAACTCTTGAATACCTCTAAGGGTAAAACACCCACAGCCTCTCTCTGGGACCGCGTTCCACTATTTGCCCAACTTCATGTTAAAAAAGAAGTCCCTCATTCTAACTGGAATTTCCATGTTCCAGTTTAGACGCATTGCTTCTCATCCCATCACCATGCACATCCTTGGACAGTTTGGCTCCATGCTGCCTGCATGCTCCCATGAGGGAGAGGCAGTAAGCAGTAAGAACCTCCCTGTTGCCTGCTCTTCTTTGGGTTGAGCAAGCCCAGCTCTCCCACATTATCCTGACACATCCTGAGCTCCAAGCCCCTGACCAGTCTGGTGGCCTCCACTGGATGTGCTCCAGTATGTCAGCATGTTTCTTGAAATGAGGGGTCTAAAATGAGACACAGCGCTCTGAGAAGCTTCACTCTGCCCGCTCCCAAGGAACAAGGGATGGGACAAGAGGAACCGGCCTCAAGCTGCACCAGGGCAGGTTTAGATGGAGCTGAGGGTGCTCAGGCATTGGAACAGGCTGCCCAGGGCAGGGCTGCAGGCACCGTCCCTGCAAGTGTTCACACACTGTGGAGACGAGGCCTCAGTGCCATGGGTTAGGGGTGGCCTTGGCAGGGCTGGGAACGGTTAGACTGGATGAGTTTAAACGCCTTTTCCAGCCAAAGTGGTTCTCTGATTCTAAAGCCATGCTGCAAGCCGTCCTATAGCAGAGAAGGACTTGAAGTGAGACCATTTTACATCAGTGTCATGTCACAGTTTCCAAAACTCTCTTGTGACTGCTGCAAGGGCCATGTGCTGGGGGAGACCACACTGGGCATTGCGCAAGAGGCAGCATGGTGGTGGTCAGCCAGGCACGTCAGCAGGCACATGGAGTGGCTCTTTCTGAAGCTAGGTGCACGGTTTCCCAGGAACACCAGAGTACCTCTTCTCTGAAGGGTCTAATGGGGTCCCCGGTGGCCCCATGCCTGCTCTGGAGAGTGATCTACGCCTGATGTTTGATTTCCACCCAGGAGGGGGAATGTCATTTGGGTACTTACTCATGAGTTGAAATGTGCAGCGGGGCCTAGAGGATGCCATTCCCTGGGGAAACCTTGCCAGTGGAGGGGGCAGCCAGGCACTGTAAATCACAGGTTTGGTTTAAGGCATTTGCTTATGAGCACCAAATTATTTGCTTTGCCTCTGAAGAAAGCTCTTCACCTCTGTGAGACACAGCCTCCGTTCTCTGAGGACATACCACTTCATGATGCAGAGCAAATAAGCCTTTAAACCATCCGTTCTGTTGCCGACCAGAGGACAAGTGGTTTGCGTCTTGTGCCTCCACCCCCTCACCTGCTGAGCCCTATAACTTTCAGGCTGGACACCCGTCCAGCCAGGCCAAAGCCACTCTGCTTCCCGCTCCGCAGGGTCCGTGCAGTGACGGCATGGGTGAGTGTGGGATGGGATGGGAGGGGCAGCACTTCTGCATGTAGCATCCCTGCACTTTGTCTTCTGCAGGGCTCCCTTCCCTCCACCCCTGGCCACCCCAGCACTGAGTCCATTGCATTGTCTGGGCTCACTGTGCCCCAGTCTGGGAACTGGAGCCGGAGTCTGCATGTTCTGATGCTTTCAGGCTGTATCAGTGTATCTACATTGTCAGCCCATTTTAAAAGACTCATATTTATCAAACAGTCTTCATAATTTTCAGTTCTCCAAGGAAAGTACTGAATACTCTAGAATAGAAAACTAAGGTTTTAGATATTCTCGCTTAAGAAGCAATATTGAACAGCTATCAAGATCTGGAGGTTAGATGGTTGAAAGCATACTATTCCCAGAAGAACAACCAGGAGAGGGTGATACTCTTCCCTGCATCTTCCTGCTGCTCAGACCTTTCATGACCATTCGTGAGGGAATGGGCCAGCAGTGGAGTGTCCATTGCTTCTCTAGGGCTTAAAGAAGAGATGCTGTTAAACATGCCTCTGAACACAGGTGTATGAAGGCACTAAATGTTATGTAGAAATTGAGAAGCAAATCACTGCCAAACCTACTGCACTGCAATAGGTTTGCCTCTGGTGCTTTCTGAGCAGTGGAGAGATTTACATTGATAATCTGCCAGGGTTCTACATCTCTTATACTGTGAACAGATTTTCCCATGGGCAGCAGCTCTCTGTGGGTCAGTATAAACTTTCTGTTATCTTGCTTAGACGCAATACTTTAGAAAGCATGCTCATGTCCCTCTGAACTAGAACAAACCAGAGCATCTGGCTACATGTGGAAATTCTGAAGCAGCCTTATAACCGTATAAAAGACATGATTTGCACCAGCCAGGCAGAAATTCATGAAAGTTCGTGCTGCTCCTCTCACACAGAGCAGGGGAACGCACACAGCCCTTCCTGGGGCTTGTTGCCACCCACACATCAGGGCTCTTACTGCCCGCAAACCTGGCCTGGAGGCAGGCACGGTCCCAGCTAACACCATGTGAGTGTGTTATGAGTGCGTGATGGGAGCTGGGAGGAAAGGGGATTCCTCCCTCCGTGCTCACCGTGCTTGTTATCTCCAGCCCCAAGACTTGGGTTTATAGGGATTTCTGATTACAGTCACCTTGAGTGTGGACAAGGTTTTCACCCTTCTGTCTCAAAACTCACCAGTGGCAGATGCCATCGCTGATGACTCCTGTCAATGAGCGTGTGTTAGCTCACCTAAATAGCAAATTGGGGCTTAGAGCTCCAAGAGGGAGCTCGACACATAAAGAAGTTGATTTTCCTATTTTATTCTGCAATCAGGGAGTCAAATGGGATTCATGGCTTTCCAATGGAAAGGTTATGATCACTTTCTGACTCTTCCAATCTCTTCCCATTTCAGCTTCCCAGCACCTTTGTCCCCTGATTTTCACCTGCCTGCTGGCCCTGGCAGCATGTCTGCCTGCCTTGGACATCAGAAACTTGCATCTCCTCAATGGCACACTGGATGAAATCATGAATGTTCCCCCAGAGCCCTCCCAGTTCGGTAAGTGTACCACTTAGAAGGGAGGGGCAAACAAGGTCACATTCAGTCAGATCCTACACAGACCTCCTCACCACCCTAAGCAGACCCCTGTAACATGGAGGAAGGACTAAATACTATGTGTGTGCAATGCCAGTGTAATATAGACAGTCTTACTGGAGCAAGAGACACCTCAGAGTCCTCCTCTGCTTTCTGCTTGTCTCTTCTCCTGTCTGGTATGAAGTTCTTCTGTCCATAAGTGAGTCCAACAGCCCAAAGCCTAGAGTTCTCAGGATCCCAGGAGAAGGGACAGGTTTGGTCTCATCGGCAACAATGCCAAGCCGAGGGTGTTGTGGGCATGGGCTCTTCCTTGGAGAAGCGGTACTGAAGGTGTTAAGGCAAATAATCACTGTGTGTTTTGAGGACATGAAGAACAGTAGCTGCCTCTGGAAAACACAAGGCCAGTAGAGGACTGAATTCAAGAGAGAGTGAACACAAAGAGGAACTAAATGAATTTAATACAAAGAGTCTAAGCAGTGACACTGACACAGAGCAAGCAGCCAGACGATGGCACAAAGTAACCTACAAATACCAGGTCATACGGGGGCAATGAGGAAGCCTCCATGAAATGGTTATGCAATAAAACTGAGGGCTGTGGGTGGGACATGGCCCAACAGAAATGGCCAGTTCCTTTCCAAGAGAGGAGGAAGAATTCTTCCAGAAGAGCTCAATGTCCACGTGTTTGATGCTGGTTTCACGTCAGCCTTCGTTGCAAAGGTCAGCTGTCATGGGAATGGCCAATACAGGGAGTAGCCATGGCTGTGACAAGAGCTTGGGCTTCACCAAGAGCACCAAGTCTGAGTAGGGAAAGGGGGTGTGCTGTGGGCTCCACACTCTTCTCTCACTCAGACCGCTCCGAAAATGTGAGCAGCATAAATTCAAGATGGGTAAGGAGGGAGGCATGCAAGAGAAGACAGGCTTGACTTGGGGAGGAGCACTTCCAAATGGATGGGAAGTGAAGGCAGAAAGGAGCAGGGGCAGGCTGTCACTTACAAAACGAACAGGAGTGATTACCTTCATATAATTGTGAGTCAAAGTAAATACCACGTTACATGGGTGTTTCTTCTGCACTTTAGCAACATCTTCTCAGTTTTTTCCAGATCCCTTAAGTCTTTCCCAAACAAAGTGTGTCCAAGTCCTTCTCACCAAGGAAGCATCTGCCCCATTCGAACACATAAATCCTGCTAACTACCAACTGGCTGATATCAGAAGTGGTAAAGTCCCTATGGAATTAGGAGCAACAACAGCAAAACAGGAATATCATCTGGAGAATAACATGCTCTCCCAGCAGGTTTGAGATATGTACTCTCAGCACTCACTCCTGTCTCCTCTGCTCTTGTTAACTCAGATAACGATACCCTACATGCTCGACAGGTCAGAGACGTCGCCCCCCGCCCACCAGCAGGTCATGGTAAGTCTCTTCTCAAAGAGTACATCTGCTCAACAGGTTTCACCATTGCTGGGCTCATGAGGAGCTCTCAGCCACCTTAGTCCATGTCCTACATGCACACCGGCTTCTCCCAGGAAAAATGTGGCTTTACTGATAGACTGCAGAAGTGCCACAGCTCATCACCTTGGGGGGGACCTTAGTAGAATCACAGAATAGTTAGGGTTGGAAAGGACCTTAAGATCATCCAGTTCCAACCCCCCTGCCATGGGCAGGGACACCTCACACTAAACCAAGTCACCCAAGGCCTTGTCCAGCCTGGCCTTGAACACTGCCAGGGATGGAGCATTCACAACCTCCCTGGGCACCCATTCCAGTGCCTCACTACCCTAACAGGAAAGAATTTCCTCCTTATATCCTTATATAGTACTAACCATGTCCTGGACTCAGTAGCTGTGAGGATCTTTAGCAGGGGGAATTTGCCACCTGAAGATCCAAAATGTAAAGTGATGATTCATTACTGGCCTCTGGGAAGCTGTGATTGCTTATTTTTCTGTTTTCACTAAACAGTCGATAGAAGACTGGGTAAGACAGGGACTGACTGGGTTACTGAACTGACTGAGTCAACAGTAGCCCATAGGACCACAAGATAGGTCCTCTCTGGATAGGAATAACAGCAGTCTCCCAGTATTCCCCTGGGTACTGGGAGCAGAGCAGGTCTCTTCCCAGAAGTGTGTAGGTGCATTCAGCTGTTTGCTGCATAAGGTACTGACGCTCTGGAGCATTGAAAGGCCATAATAGAATCAAAAGTCAGGAAGTCCCTAAAGAGCTAATCAGGTAAGCCCCCAGAAAACTGATGGATTTTCCCTAATGACATCACAAGGGCTGATTGAATCATTAGCAATATGGTTGTATTGATCACACTCCAGGGTTTCTGAGACTACTATAAAGTAATATAAAGCTCTAAAGCCTTCATGCTCTAACAGCAGATGGCTTTATAATCCAGGCTTGCACTTGTCTGTGCAGTGATACATCACCTGCATGCTACAGACAAATCCCCACAGCACTGTAAGACTGAATCCAACCTGGCCTAAGTGCATTGTGTGCTGTGTGAAGGCAACATCTGCCTTGGTGTCACCAGGCCAAGATATTTTGGCAGGGTGTTCCCATCAGTTTGAATTCTGTCTTGGGGAGATATGAAGCCCAAGTCTTTTGAGGATCATTTCAAGATTTCAATTTACTCCTGCAAGCACATGGCAGGAATATAGCCAAAGAATGCGTGTGTGAAAGGACATAGGAACAAAAGAAATACCACATGCTTTCAGTGTCTCGTCGTGTGGGATTTAATAACCATCTCTGCTTCCTGCCCCAGGCTGGCCCAAAGACTGCAGTGAGGTTCCCGCTGGCAGCCGCAGCGGTGTCTACATCATCCAGCCGAAAGGGCTCCACCACATCGTGGTGTACTGCGAAATGAATGTGACACATGGGGGCTGGACGGTCATCCAGAGGAACCAGAAAGACACACCAGTCACCTGGGCCGAGTCCTGGAGCACCTACAAGTACGGCTTTGGGAACGTGCGCACCGAGTACTGGCTGGGCACTGAGTACATCCATCAGATCGCCAAGCAGAAGGTCTACCAGGTCAGGTTTGTCATCCAGGACTCCTCAGACAACATCCATTTCGCAGACTACAACCTCTTCAGTGTAGAAGATGAGTCCCACGGCTACCGGCTGAGGCTGGGCTCCTATGCAGGGACAGCAGGGGATGCCATGACCTCAGACAATCCCAAGACCATGCACGACAACATGAAGTTCTCCACAAAGGATCGAGATCAGGACACTTACAGTAAGAACTGTGCCTACAGCTATGAGGGTGGGTGGTGGTTCTCAGCCTGTTATTCTGTACGGCTGAATTTCAAGGGTGGCATGACATGGGGTAGCCTGTGCAAAGGGAACTGCAAATCCTCCCTTATCCTCCTCAAACCAGCCTCATACTGTTAGTGCTTCTTCCCCCACCTGTCCATACTGGACACTCTGCAAAGGCTCTGCATGGCCAAAGAGTTCAAGCCTTTCTGGAGTGGAGAGAGGAGCCCAGGGGTAGTAGGGTTGTAGCGAAATGTCACTTTTCAATTGCCCTCTTTGAGTGCAGGCTCCCCCTCTGCTCAGCTATTTTCCCCTACGCTTGTCAATGATTCCTTGTTCGTATGTTCATAATCAAGAATAAACAATTACTTGTGAAATGTGTGGATTCCACACGTACCTCCCCTGTGGGACGAAGACACTCAGCCCCAGAGTGACTTTTCATCAGAGTTTCTTAGCTGCCTCCATAACTCACAGCAAGCAAAACAAGCTACATGCCACAGTTTTCCATATGCTCTGTGCCTCTCTGCATTGTCTGGTAAAGCATCCCAATAAATGTGCTTCCTTGAGCTCATTCACCATTAATGAACATCTGTCCTGTACCTCTGATGTGCTCCCACTGAGACCCAAGGGTGCTAGGACCCAAGCCGGGTGCTAGGACTGAAGTCTTGGAGCTTGTGGATGGGAAAAAAGCCTTGAGTGGTTCTCACAAGAATGGATGTAAGAAAGTTAAATCTAGTCACCCTGATCTAAATCACCTGTGACCTGCACAGCACAATTATTCAGAATGAACATGGCATGGCAGAGAACTCTTCCCACATCATTACCACAGTCACAGTCCAGGGGCAAGAGCTGTGCCATTGTCCCGGTACCAAGGTTCCACTCCTGCCATGAGGCTGCATCTGTCAGGATCTGTTCCTTGCTGCCTGTTTGCATAGTCATGCCTTGATCCTGCAGAAACATGACTTCAAAGTCATCAGTAGATGTCTGCTGTGACCAAGAAGCAGTGAACTTAAATAAAAGCGAAAGAGAAGTAGGTTAGGTATTAGGAGGCACTAGAGAGGGAAGAGATCACTACAAGAATAGGTTCACCATACCCAAGTTTCCGAGACCAATTTAGATGGCCAAAGATACAAGGTGAGTTCCCAGCAGAGATGTACTGTAACGGAGCTGAGCCTTCAGGCAAGTTTCTGCTCCTTGAGTGTATCTTTTAAGGTCTCTGAATCCCTACAAACATTCAGGAACCTCAGTATTCTGCTGCAAGCAACTCCCCATCAGGAGTGGGGCAGCATATCCTGACATTACCCATCCCCCAGGGGATGAAGGTGAGCTGGCATCTCATGGCTCCTGAGCAGTTGGGCATAGCAGTGTCAGGATGTCCACAGGATGCTCGACTGCAGTGTAAGAGGTGACAGCACTGAAGTGACAAGTGGGATGCACACAGTGTGGTGCAGCACAGGGCACACACAGTGCAGTGCAGGATACTTGCATTGTGCAGCAGGGGATGCACACAGTGTGGTGCAATGCAGGATGCACACAGCAGCATGCAGGCAGAGGATGCGCAGAGCTGGGTGAAGTGCAGGATTCTTCCATTCTACTCTGCTCTGGGGAGACCCCCCCCGCAGTCCTGATCCAGCTCTGGGGCAGCAGCACAAGAGAGACCTGGAGCTGTTGGAGCGAGTGCAGAGGAGGCCACGGATCTGCTGCGAGGGCTGGAGCAGCTCTGCTCTGGAGCCAGGCTGAGAGAGCTGGGCTGGGGCAGCCTGGAGAAGAGAAGGCTCCTGAAGGGGAGACCTTAGAGCAGCTCCAGTGCCTAAAGGGGCTGCAGGAAACCTGGAGAGGGGCTTGGGACAAGGGCCTGTAGGGACAGGCCAAGGGGAATGGCTTGAACCTGCCAGAGGGGAGACTGAGCTGAGCTCTTAGGCAGAAGCTCTTCCCTGTGAGGGTGCTGAGGCGCTGGCACAGGGTGCCCAGAGAAGCTGTGGCTGCCCCATCCCTGGCAGTGCTCAAGGCCAGGTTGGACACAGGGGCTTGGAGCAAGCTGCTCCAGTGGAAGGGGTCCCTGCCCGTGGCAGGGGTTGGGGCTGGGTGAGCTTTAAGGTCCCGTCCAACCCAAACCAGTCTGGGTCTGTACTCTTCTGCGATGACTCTATTGACAATTCTATGCACACACGGGGGTGCGGTGCCAGTTTCCTCACTCCCCAGCCGGGGGCGGTGCGGTGCAGAACCGCAACACCTTCTCAGCTACGGCTCCTTTAAGACCGGCGGCGCGCGGCGAACGCGGGGCGCACCCGGCTCCCGGTGACGGGGGGGGGTCCCCGGCCCATGTCCCGGCCCATGTCCCGGCCCCCGGTGCCGCCCGGTTCCCCGCGCCGCCTCGGCGCGCTCAGCACCGCGCAGCTCCGCGCCCTGCTGCAGGACGAGCCCCGGCTGCAGCGCGCCGCCCGCCTCAGCAGGAAGGTAACGGGTGGAGGAGGCCGGGGCAAGCGCAGCGCGAGTGGGAGGGGGGCACACAGGACCCCGGCCGGGGGAGCCGTACCCTGCTGCCGGGGGGCGCTCCCGGTGCGCGGGAGGGAGCCGGCCGCAGCTCGGGCACCGGGCGCTGCGGATCCGGGCAGCCCCCGCCGCGCCCTGCGGGTCGCTGGTCCTGCCTCGATCCCTGGAACCGGCCCGGGGCTCTGGAGCGGAGCCCATCGGCTGCGCGTCCCGGGCGGCGGCTGCCTCGGGGTGGGGGGGTTCGGCGGCCATGGCCGGGCGGGCAGGCTCGGGCCGGCAGAACCGCTGCCCAGACGCCGGGCAGGCCCTGGCCCCTCGCTGTGCCCTCCCCGCCCGAGTACTCCTCGGGGCCCGCAGCCCCCCGCGGGAGCAGGGTCAGGGCTCTCGGGACCCCCCTCAGCCCCGTTCCAGCAGCTTTCCCTGGGCAAAAGCAAAGGGAATAAAATAGAAAATCCTGGCAAAGCGCAGCCCAGCTCCGCTCCTGCCCTTGCCCAAGATGAAGGTGTGTGCAGAGCCGAGGAGGTGCGCGGCCCTCTCCTAACGTCCTTGGTAGCCACCCATGGGGTTTGCCCCATTCATGGCAAGCTGCCCGGTGCCGTGCATCCCCCCAGACACAGGCTGCGGCTCTCACTGGTTCTGCCCGTTTCTCCCGATGCTGACACACAGCCCCTGCTCCCCTCCCCGCAGTTCCAGAGCCTGCAGTTGGAGCGGGAGATGTGTTTGGCTTCAAACTGCACCCAGGCCAAAGTGAACCTGTCCCTGCGCCCGCAGCTGGAAGACGGGAAGGCTGCCCTAGCCATCAAGTACCAGGAGCTGCAGGAGATACGAGAGGCATGTCGGGACAAGCAGCAGCGCCTGGGTGAGTGGAGCGCAGTTGATGGGATGAGGCAGAGCATCCCGCCCAGGTGGGCTCAGCATCCTCAAACCTGCTCCAGGGAAACAGCCCACTTGGGAGCAGCAGGGGGCGATGCTGCTTGCAATGGTACGGATGCTATGGTGGGATGCAGGTGGCTCCAGGGATGTGTTTGGGGGTGTTTCAGTTCGGGGAAGGAGGGAGCTGACACTTGGGGATGGGAAAGGCCTCAGCTCCAGAAATAGGGATGTCCTGGTGAAGGTTTATTGGCAGCCCCATCCCTTCCTGACACAGAGGCATACCTGGAGAACTGGAGCCCACAGAGTGCCTTGGGCAAGCTCCAAGCCAAGCTCGATGCCTCCGAGGCAGAGTCAGAGGTGAGTCAGGCAAGACCCCTGTGCTGCTGCCTCTTCCTCGTCTGGGCCCTGCTTACTCTTTGTGCCCTCCCACATGCCAGGCTCTGAAGAAGAGCCCAGAGCCTGGGGGTGCTCAGTCATCTGGGCTCCTTCTGTGGTCCCACAGCTCTCTTGGCTTGGTGTCCCACAGGCACAGGTAGAGCAGTTCCTGGCCCAGGACCTGCCCCTTGATTCTTTCCTGGAGTCCTTCTGCCAGAGTCGCACACGCTCCCATATCTGCCGGACGCAGCTGGAGAAACTGCAGGAGCTGCTGCAGAAGGACAGGGTGGGCAGGGATCCTGCGGGCCCCACGGGGTGCCGAGGGGCCCTACCTAGCCTAGCACCAGCCCGCCTAGCCCCATTGCAGAATGGAGTAGTCCCCAAAGCCTTCAACCTCTCCTGCGGCTTTGTGCCCACCTTTCTCATCCCCTCGGAGGCTGTCGTACCCTTTGCCGTGCCAACTGCACCTCCCAGACACCATCTCCCAGCCCTGGGACACCAGCCAGCATCTCCCTGCTCCAAAATCCCCAGCCTCGGTTCGCCCCTGCACCTCGTCGGACACATCCCCCTGCTCAGCCCTCGGCCCTCCTGCAGACAGCAAGAGCAGAAGCAGGAGCTTCCGCACCGGTAGCGGGGCAGGGATGGGGGATGTCCCTGTCAGTTCTGGGGGGCTGCAGAGCCTGTTGGGCAGGCACAGGGTGGGTGCTCACAGAAGGATGGAAGTGCTTGGCAGGGGTGGGATGGGGCGGGTGCTGTGGCTGGGCAGTGGGTTCTGCACTTGGGAAGCTGCCTGGGGGAGGTCTCTGCATCCACAAGAGGAGCAGGGACAGGAGGCGGGGGCTGGTGGCTTGTGGGGGTGTCAGTGGGCTCAGTCAGGTGGGAGGTAGCAGGGAGGAGGACCCAGGAGCACTGGGCACCATGTGCTTTCTAAATAAAGGCTCTTTTCCATGCTCTGTGTTACTCTGGCTCTGGCTAGGAACAGAGGGATGGGACAGGCAGGGGGAAGTGGTTCCAGGGGGACACTTGCCAGGCTTGCAGGGGACTGAAAACCTAGCAGGATCCTCCAGCCTGGGGAGCCCCCAGGTGCTGGACCTGCACTTGGCTCAGCCCATCAATGCCCTGCAGTGTCCCTTATGCTGTTTCTAGCTTCTGAATTCGTTTCATGTCCTTCTCATGCTTTCAGCCCATCTGGTTGTAGCATTTTTTTCCTATTTCCCACATGCCTGCCCACCCTGCAGCTTGGCATTGATATGTAGATTGCTTAGAAAACAGTTTCTCCAACCCTGGTGTTGGTCCTTATCCAGTTTGGAGCATGTACTGCCCCAGAGCAGTCGTCCTGGCAGTGAGTGTAGGTGCAGCATTAGTGCACCCAGTGCCTCTGGGGAGCCTGGCAGCATTGGGCATCTGCCTCTTCATCCCTAGTGTGCAGTCAGCACCTCACATATGGCAGCAACAGTCCCTTCAGCAGGGCCTGGGCTGTGGCCGAAGCTCTGCAAGTCGCAGACAGAAGCAGTGGATAACAGGCAGGAGCTGGAGGCAGCACAAGATGACCCCTGTGCCCCTCCTTCCTTGTACAGTGGCTCTCCCTGCCTGCACCAAGTGCTGCCTGTCCCGCAGGGCCACCTCAAGAGGAGTCAATGTGCCCCCACTCACCTCGGCGAGGAGGAGGAAGTGTTGCCTTCAAGCGTGTACCTGCATTCATTTCTGCAGGGCCCTGGCAGCAGCCTGGGGGCAGCTCAGCCCCAGTGCACAGCTAAGGCCGGGCAGGGCAAGCAGGGACCTGGCTCCCCAGCCCCTTGCTGGGCCTGGCAGCAGCCTCCAGCGCAGGAGGACCAGGCCTCCTGGGGGAGAACGGGTGTCCCAGCACGGCCAGCCTCAGGAGACCCTTTGAGCCACAGCCCCAGGGCTGTAAACCCCCGGGCTGGGCCCCCGCTGTGGCAGCACCCACAGTTAACAGAGAAAACTCTATTAACCATTAACTCCATTAACAGAAGTCCCTGCAGGGGATGCTTTCGAAAGGAGAGGGAGCTGCCTTCCCCCCCGCCCAGTGCTGCTCAGGACCCTGCTCACACAGCCTGCAGCTCACTATCCACCTGGCACCCAAAGAAACCAGGCAGGAGCCCAGCTTAACCCCTTCCTTTCCAAAGGGCAGCCCAGCTTCTCCAGATGGAGGGAAAAGAATCAAGAGAATCCCAGGTTGGAAGGGACCTCAAGGATCATCTGTCCAACCTTTCTAGGGAACGCATGGCCTAGACTAGACATCCCAGCACCCCACCCAGCCCAATCTTAAGTAAGCGTCCAACTCTGGGGAGTCACCACTTCCATGAGGAGATTATGCCAACAGCTGATTGTTTTCATTGTGAAAAATCATCCTCTTGTGTCCAGTCAGAATCTTCCCAGGGGTAACCTGTGGCTATCACCCCTCATCTTTTCATTTAGCTTGTAAAAGGGGAGGGGTCTCCATCTTCTTTGTAGCCACCCTTTAAATACTGGATGATGATGACAAGGTCTTCCCTGACCTTCCCTCTTCCAAGGCTGAACAAATCCCATTCTCTCAGGCTTTCCTCACACATGCTCGGCCCTTGGATCATTTCTGTGGCCCTTCTCTGGATCCTCTCCAGAGGGTACATCACACGTACACAGCAAGTACTGTGTCAGAGGCAGCACAGAACAGGGCTACAGCAGGCAGGATTGAAGCCCCCAGTGGCTTAGGGAGGCCATCCTACCCATTCCCCACTGACTGCAGACAGCATTCCCACCCCTCCCAGCATGACCGCAGGGAAACAGGACCCCCTCTCCCTACCCTCTTCCTCTGCCTGCTGCAGACACCATGTGGAACACCAGCTTGAACAATACCCTCCAATTTTCCAGCAAGTACAAGGAATATTTACCACCCAAGCCCACAAAAAGAAAGATGTGTCACTTTGTCACCAGTTTATGGCTGGGTATCTTTAATGCTCAAGAGAACTTACGGAGAAATGAAGAACCAGTAATAGGAACTGCTCAAAGTCACGTGGATGAGCTCACTCATGGTGCCTTGGTACTTCACCTCCCAACTTCAGACCCAAGCATCAGACACAGAGCAGCTGGCTTACTGGAGCAGCTCTTCTCTGTCCCAGTGCTATGGGGCAGAACGATTCAGGCAGTACACCACCTTGCCTGCTCCTCCTGCTCCACACTGTACCATACCAGAGCCTCTCTCTGCAAGGAAGCTGGTTCAGACTCTGCCTGTGGGAACAGCCTGAGGCTTCAGAACTACACAGATTCAGGGAAGATCAATCCAGCCTGGAAAAGAACGTTTCCTGCCAAACTTAGCCAGAGAAGCTGCCTCTGCTCCTTCAAGTGACTTGGTTTATACCATGAAAATGCACCAGCATGTGACACAGAGCCACAACACCGGAGACCTTCACTCTGTAACCAATGCTCTGACAACCAGAGAGGATCCTGGGAACCTCTCTCTGTTGCTGGGCTGAATTTGCTCCAAACACACAGCAGGCTCCACAGTCTGCAGCTGGAAGTGGTACAGTGCTTTCCAGAGAAGGCAGAAAGCTCTCCTGTACAGCACACACCCTGTACCATCAGACATTACAGTCCCTGTGAAGCTGCTGCTGCAGGCTCAGTTCCGCACCACAGAACTCCACAACTGGAGAACACAGGGCATTTGCTTTTAACATTTTGTGTTGGGAGAGCCCATAACCCAGGAGCACTGTGGTGAGGGCTTGGCTCCTGCAGACTGCTGCCAGCCAGGTCCAGCAAGTCCAGTGCAAAGTAATGCAGATGATGTCTTTGGACACTGGGAGTTCAATACCATGCAGCTTCACTAATTTCATGTAGTACCAGCATAGCACAGGTGAAGCTTTCACCTGAGGAAAGGCAGCAGCTCCGAGAGACAAAACCTTTAGTTCTTACAACACTCCAGTACTTAAAACAGGCAAATACTCTTATGTGCAAATGATGCTTAGATACATGTAAAACACAAGCAGTGCCACTCAGTGCTCAGAAGTGTACCACTCCCAACCACAAAGGCCCATGTGGGATGGGCTTGTGCAAAGTTCCTGGCAAGCCCTAGACAGGACAGGTTCTTCTGAACACAGAAGTGTTTTGAGCAGCACCTCCAGGTGATGTCACACACTGATCAGGAACATAAGCTGCCACGAGCCTGGATTTCTTTCTTCCAGGCTGCCAATGCCAAGACTTCCTTTCAGGGCAAGCCCTGAAGAGGGCCAAACAAGGGCAATGATGCAGTGTGGAAACCAACACTCCTAAAATTCTCCAAAGATATCGGTGTGACAGCACAGAGAGTTAATCTCTCCATTAACAGCAAACCACAGCGAGCCATAAATCAGCACCAGTGAGAGCACCCCCATGAACACACACCACACGCAAACACCACCAACAGCCATTTAATCTGTGCTGTGGTTTAGGAAAGGCATGTGGCTCCCAGCAAGGTCAGACAGTAGTGTCAGTGGAGGGGACACGTCACAGTTCGCAAAGCGGAGTCCAGGAACCTCATTCACTTGTCAGGCACTGTGTGTAGGCCATATCAGCAGAGGAGGCACACTGCAGCCTGTTGGTTCCCTACACCCCATCTGCAGGATCATGCTACCAGCAGAGGTACACTGCAGCCTGTGGAGCAGAGCCCCCAGATGATATCCAGTGGTCACATGCCATTGACAGGTCACGCTTGCAGAGGTCACACTCTGTGTGTACCGTGCCTGCCAGTTGCCTGCTGTGTCTGAAGGTTAGGCTGACAGAGGGGTCTGGTCACAGAGCATGGAGTAGGGCCTGCACATGGAGCCTGCTGGTCATGTACTCGGTCTGAAGGTTGTACCAGCAGAGGTGACGTGTCACAGCCTGGGCAGCAGCACGATGCCTGCCTACTGTGAGAACGCAGGCGATGCCCCCAGCTACCCTGTGTCACCTGGCAGCCCTCCAGCCCGGCGTGGCCCTGCTGTCACTTGAGGCCGTAGAGGAGAGCAATACCCAGCAGTAAGAAGAGCCCGACTGAGAGGTCAGAGAGGAGCCGAAAGCGTCCTTGGGCAGCGAAGTCCTCCCGGCGGAGGCGCAGCTGCTCCCGCCGCGCCCGCAGCACCCGCTCCCGCTCCAGCTGCTCCCCGTAGTGCGCCCGGTAGAAGGCGTCGAAGTCGAACGGCGGCGGAATGGGCCCGCGGCGGGAGGGGGCGCGGGGCGGCGGTGGGGCTGCGGCGGTCGCCGGGCGGCCCGAGGGCTGCGGGGCGCCGCGCAGGTCCTCGGCGCTGAGGAGCCCGCAGTCGTACTTGCGGCGCAGGGTGGCGCTCCCCAGCACCCGGTAGGCCTCGCTGACGGCGGCAAACCGAGCGGCGGCGGCGGCGCTACCGGCGTTGCGGTCAGGGTGATAGCGGAACGACTGCTCGTAATACGCCGTCTTGATCTGAGCCGCCGTCGCTGTGGCCGGGACTCCCAGCACCTCGTACAGGTCATGGCGCGCCCGCGGAGATCCACCGGCACCCGCCTGCGCGCCGCGGGACGGCGCCAGGGCGCGGCCGAGCCGCGGCACTCCCGGACCGGCGGGCAGGAGCCGCCACAGGCGCCCGAGCACTGCCGGCTCCATCCCGCCGAGCTGCCTCAGCGGCCTCCAGGCGCCATCTTGGGCGGAGCGGCGCCCTCCGCGCCCGGCGCGGGGCAGTGACGTCAAGAGGCAGCGACGTCACGCGGCAGCATGGCGGGCAGCGGCCGCCGGCCCGAGCACCGGGGGCCGCCTGAGCTGGTGAGCGGAGAGGGGAGAGGAGACCCGGCTGCGGGGGGAGCCGGGGCGGGTCTGGTCTCATTTCATCGGTTCCGTCTCTTTCTCCTTGCAGTTCTACGATGAGGCCGAGGCGCGGAAGTACACGCAGAAGTACGACGGGGTGATGGTTGCGGAGGCTGTGGCGGGGAGCGTGCGGGAGTGTCTTGCTCTGGGGCAGTGGGGGGACCCGCCGGGGTGGGGGGGTCCTGCCGGGAGACCCGGCTGGGGAGCGAAGCCCTGCGGGGAGGCGGCGGCTGCCCCCGGCTGCCCGCGCCCCGGCCGTGCCTTACAGCTCCCGGGTGGTGGAGATCCAGGCGCAGATGTCGGAGCGGGCCGTGGAGCTGCTGGGACTGCCGCAGGACCGGCCGTGCCTCCTCCTGGACGTCGGGTGAGCGCGGTGGCATGTGGGGCGGCTGGGACAGCGCTGGGCCTGGACACGGGGGGGGGCACCCCGGCCCGAGGGCATCGGCGTCTGTCTGTGGTGGGATGGAGAGAACCGGGCGGCCGCAGCGGTGTGGCTGCCAGCATCGCCCGCAGAGCAGGCCCATAACCGCCCTGCTGTCCCTCTGCCTCCCTTCAGCTGCGGCTCTGGGCTGAGCGGGGATTACATCTCTGAGGAGGGCCACTACTGGATTGGCATGGACATCAGTCCTGCCATGCTCGGTGAGCCGGTTCTCCCCCCCTGCCACCCTTGCCTTGCCTCAGGGCGGTCCCAAAGGTGTGAGGTGGTTGCCTGAGCTGTGCTCTGCCCTGTGCAGATGTGGCCGTGGAGAGGGAGGTGAAAGGAGACCTTCTCCTTGCAGACATGGGTGATGGCATTCCGTTCAGGCCTGGCATGTTTGACGGCTGTATCAGGTCAGTTTGTGTACTTGAGTGAATTATTTGAATACCTGGCCTAAAGGGGATGCTTGGCAATTCTTCTGTGCGTGAATAACTACGGCACCTTGCTGAGTTTTGGCATAGTGAGTCTCCAGAGGGATTTGTATAACTGCAAAACAGAAGGCAAAGCTACATGGAGAGAATTAGTGCTGGAGGTACTAATGGAGGTGATAGGCTCTGCAAAAGAATCAATGGCTGAGTGTCCCAGGAGTCTTGTTTTCTTTCCCAGTATTTCTGCAGTGCAGTGGCTTTGTAATGCTGATAAGAAATCACACAGCCCTCCAAAACGCCTTTACCAATTCTTCTCAACTCTTTATACTGCCTTGGTAAGTGTGCTGCTTTCCCAGTCAGACCTCTGCCTACTTTTACATCCTCACTGGTGCATTTTAGCAAGATATTTTAAGTCAGGGATTGTAAGTAAATGCTGCTCTGAAGTGGAGGACTGGCAGGAGCACCCATTTCCTATCTCCTTGCCTGCCTGTATGGTCTCTTGTGCTTCTCTGATCCCTGCTGTTAAGCCTGTGCCTTGTGCTGTGGAGGAACAGGCTCTGCAGTCTGAACAGCTCTCCTGGGAGACTTCTCCAGGAGGCTTTGGGGAGGAGGGTGCTCATGTCTAGGCTGGGAATGGAGTGACCAGAGGGGTTGCCTGCACTGACTCACTGACACTATTTCCTGTAGGCGCGAGGATCCCGAGCTGTCCTGCAGCTGTACCCTGAGAACTCAGAACAGGTACAGGACATCACCCAGTGGGGAAGAGGGGCAGGCAGAGCAGGGCAATGAAGCTGTGTGCTCTTTGGGGCTCTGAATTTCTCCACGTGAGAACTGTTTCTCTGTCCTTCCCACCCTTTGTAAAGCTCTTCAAGAGCCCTAAAAAGAAACCTATAAGGAGAATGCTGTTTCTGTGGCTTCACAGGTTGTTTTGAGGTGAGCCTTAAAATTAAAGAAATTGGCAGGACAGAATCTGAATCTGCTGTCCTGGATTTTCTGCTCTGTGACTGGGATTGAAGCCCGGCCTGCAGTCATCAGCACTGTCCTGTAACTCCCTAGAGCTGGGAAATCCAGCCCAATATCCTTCTCCTAGTAAGTGTGCTGTGCCAATTAACTCAGGTTAGACTGAGCAGCAGGGAGAACCAAATGAAGGCAGTGGAACTGGTGTCCTGATGGTACTGCACAGCTGGGAGTGTGGTGCAGAGTTGAACAGGAGCAGGAACAACCCATCTTCGGCACACAAAGTTAGCTGTGGCTGAGCCAAGAGGTGTCTTGGGCATTGCTGGTGGATGACTACTAAATAACTCTTGCATGTGCTTCTTTTTCCAGCTGGAGCTCATTACTGCCCAGGCCATGAGAGCTGGCTTTACTGGGGGAATGGTGGTAGATTACCCAAACAGCACCAAAGCCAAGAAGTGAGTCTTGTGCGTCTGTGTATGTGGGTGTTTGGGGGTGAGGCCTGGGTTTGGCAGTGATTTTCTTTTCCCCAGGTTATTCATAGAATCATAGAACAGTTGGGAGTTAGAAGACACCTTAAAGCTCATCCAGTTCCAAGCCTCTGCCACAGCAGGGTTGCTCAAAGTCTTGTCCAACCTGGCCTTAAACACTTCCAGTGATAGTCCAGGAGAGAGGTTACAGATTAGAGCCAACTCTGTTACAAACAAAAATCCCAGTCTTGCTTGGGGACTGGGAATTACATGCTGAATCCCAGCTTCATGCTCCTTATTCTTGTTCTTTTAGGTTCTTCCTTTGTCTCTTTGTTGGGGTATCTGGCACGTTACCAAAGGTGAGCAGCTCCACAGCACAGCAGAATTGCCTTCCTGGCTGCTGGTAATGTGGGCAAGAATGGGAGCGAGGCAGCTCTGCACATGCAGTGTGGTTTCATTTATACATTTGCTGTCAGTCTCACCAACCCCTGCTCTCCCTGACATACGGTTTCTTTGCCACAATTTCTGGAAGACCAGTTTGTTCCTGCTCTGGTCCTTTCTCTTAGAGAGCCCTGGTTTCCCCTTAATTTAGGTGACATGACTGTTAGCTCTGTTTGTTCCAGAGGAGAGCAAAACTTCTCAAATTTGCTTTTCAGGGCCTTGGTACTGAGTGTGCTGATGGAGAAGAGATGCACCAGGCAAAGTTCACCAATGAGAGGTATCGTGTAGGAGGTGTAGTATCGTGTAGTTCTCCCCAAGTACGGGGGGGCTTATAAGGGCAGAGTTTTCTAAGGGGTGGGGTGGCTTATGAGGACTGGGTTTTGCTGACTGAGGGCCACAGTGCTGCCATGTGAGAAGTGACTGAAGAGAGGGAAGACCCTTGGCAACCCACATGGGCACTACTTTTATCTTTTTGAAGGGGCCCAGACACAAGGAACAGAACAGGTTAGCTTGGAGGGCTTTGCTGTGGTTGATGCTTAGCCTAGAACTTTCTGTCCAGCTCCTGGCTCTGTAGCTCAGTGCTGTAGTGTAGGCCAGTGGTGATGTGAGGGGGGCTATTTACAGCGCTGCTGACAGCAAGCATAGAGGTTTCTGTTGGGGAGGCAGCCTGCTGTGCCTAAAGCCTGGTGTTGCCTTTCTTTTGCTGTCAAATTGTTTGCTTAACTCTGCTTAGCTGTGGCCTGGTGGGTTTCTCCTGCTGTCCAGGTCTCCTCCCATGGTAGTGGTGCAGGGAGAAGCCCCTCCTGCAGCCAGTGGGAGAGACAGAACAGAAAACAGAGGAAAGTCGTCATGGCTGCCAGGAGCCTGTGGCTGGCTTGTTTTCCTGCCTCTTACACTCCACTTCTATGCTCGCTTAGTCCACAGGGTACCTCGTGGTGGAAGGTAATAGCAGAACTGGCAGTTTGCTGGGAAGCCAGAGCTTAGTCTGCTTTCTTTGGAGTAGAGCAGACAAGGGGAAGGTGCTTGTGCTTAAGTCTGTACTCCGTCAAGGTCCCACTGCCCAGCATGTTGCTGATGTGTCAGAAATGGCACAGGGGAGTGCTGGCCTGCTGCAGCCCATGGAGGGTGGGTATCCCTCGGTTCAGAGCCAGGGCTGGAAGCAGCCTCTTCCTGAGTGCGGCTGGAGCTGGACTGTTTGACCACCTACCCCTCTTCACCCCAAGGGTCATAGGAGAGGTACTCCCTGGTTTTGTGAAGCAGAGGGCATGCCCAGTTCTGGGTGGCAACCCTCCAGGGCAGAGAACTGTGCCCCCGCATGTCAGTTCCTCTCCAGCTGCTATCTGCTTTCTCTGCAGGACACGGTTCCGAAATGCCAAGGGCAAGTCTGTGAAGAAAAGCCGGGACTGGATCCTTGAGAAGAAGGAACGTAGACGACGACAGGGCAAGTACGTTCAGCTGCTTCAGCTGAGGCTGACTCTGCTGGTCTGGCCTGCTGTCACCTGCTCGAACTCCTGCCATAAACCTGCTTTCCTTCCCCTCCCAGAACAACTGGGCTTAGTTGTTCTCATTTTCTCCACAGGGAAGTGCGACCAGACACAAAATACACGGGTCGAAAGCGCCGCCCTTGCTTCTGAATTCCTTTGGACACTGCTGACGCGGAATATAGCGTGCTGATGTCTCCAGCAAGCCTCTCATGGATGGCATAAGCGGACACTTCAGGCCTGGGACTTGCTGGGACAGATCTTTGTGCCTCTTGAAGGTGTAAACTGGCTCCAGTGCTGTCCAACAGCCAACTGTGAAGCTTCCAGCCATTTTTCCTGGTGAAGGCAGGCAGAGCTCAGGCCCCTTGGTGTCTGCAATGCCACTGTTTATGTTCCTTGAGAGTGCACTGAACCATCTGAAGCTCCAGGTGAGGCAGGACATTATGTTCACCCTCCACTAAACAGTCAATGAGGCAGAACTATCGCTGGTCTCCTGTATCTTGTGCTCATTGCAGGGGAGTACTGAGGTAGGAACATAGCACATAGTTCCTTTCCAGCTTCCCAGGCACCATAAACGTGTGTTCCACGAGGGCAAGTCTGCCTCCTGGCGGAAGTTTTATTCCTATGGCAATCAGTCCTGTGAGCGCTTTGCATCAGGCCCAGCTTGTATGCTTTAGTTCTCCCAGGGCTGTCTGCACTCCAGCCCTTGTTCCCCATCATCTCCTCCCTTCCCCTGAAACAGAGGTGCCAGCCAGAGCTTTACAGTTACAAATGTTTATTCTACATAAAAATTCCACAAAATGGGAAGCTGTTTTGCACCCAAAGCTTTGGGAGAAGGGGAGGCTAGCAGGAAGGGAAAGGGTGAAGGAGAAGAGAGGCAACATACAGTGTCATCCAGCCCAGTGAGACAGAGCAAGCCAGGGTCAAGATCCACATAGAAAACAAGGACACTTAGCTCACAGTACAGCAACAGTACAACTCCACGGGGAGAGGGGACTTGGAAAGCTTTCAAGTACATATAATTACTAAAAAAACCCCAAAATAATCCCCAGTTCGAGTGCAAGCTGTGCGTGCCCCACACTGTTTGTGGAATACTGCATCGACACGCTCCCGGTGCTGGGAGGGCAGGTGGCACTTGGAACAGAGGTGGGGTAACCCAAAGGACAAGCGGTCTGAGGTCAGGGGCTGGAAAGAAAAAGTGAAATGTCTCCCCAAAGCACAACCACACTGTTGGTGATTTGGTCTGTACATGCAACAACAGGTAGGTAAAAAGGAACTGGGCGGGGCTTCCCATAGTGCAGGGGTAATTATTGCACCAAAACACCCTCCCCTCACAGCGAGGACAGTGTGAACCTGCCTGTGGGGCAGCAGTGGCAGCCTGCTCCTCTGCCTCCCATGTTCTGGAGCCTGGCACCACCACTGCCTGCAGGATCCCAGCAAAGTGCCAGCGGCGGAGCTGCCGACTGTGGCCCCGTCCAGCTCCTGCTGCTGGCGGGCTGCTGGTGGTGGTGGTGGTGGTACCAACAATGAAGAAGCAAGTGCCAGAGCCCCCTCGTGCTGTTCTTAGCCTTGTGCCTTGATGGGGGTGGGCCAAAGCCCTGATGTCATGTGTTGTGCCACAAAAGCCGCTGCTTGGAAGATAAAAAGATCACCTTGCGCTAGCAGTGGGCATCGCTGCAGGGCGAGAGCCTGAGAGGAGCTGTTCTGCCTGCCCACCCAGGAGCAGCCCTGTCAGCAGTGTTATTGCTTCCCAGAGGAGGGGGCCCAGCGTTCTTGTGGCTCAACATAGCAGAGTATGATGACAGGGAACTGTACTGGGGCAGGAGCAGTAGGTACTTGTACATCACTTCCAGCTCCCTCCCCTTAGGTCAAGGACCCTGCCCATGCCTGCCTCCTGCCCTGGAGGGGCTCCAGAGCTGGCCTGCTCCCTCTTGCGGGGCTCCCCATGCCCCAAGCCCTTTTGTGCACACAGGCTGCAGCGCTGTAGCTCACATCTCTTGTTGTGGGGATGCGAAAGAAGGGGGCTCCAGAGGTGGCTGTTCCCATGGTCGCACCCCTGTGCTGGGCAGGGGACTGGGCTGGACATGCTTCCCAAGGGCAGCTGAATGCAACCAGGGGTTGTACAGTGGGACCTGGGGTAACAGTGGCAGGGAATGAGCCATGTCTGGGTTGCTGCTGGGCAGGGCTGTGTCTCAGGAAGGTAGTGTTGTGTCTTGGCTACAGCCCACTTCCTTGCCCCCCAGCCATGGGCACCATGCATAGGGCCAGCTCCTGTGCTACAGCACCCAGCCAGGGTGGAGGAGCACAGGGACCCTGGTCGGAACAGAGAGGTGAAACACAGCTGCAGCTGGAGTGCTCACTGACATCAGCTGCCCTTTTTCTGCTACAGCATCTGGGCTTACATCCAGACCCTGTCCCAGTGTGTGGCTCCAAGTGCCTGCCCTGCTCTGGGTTCCTCAGTGGTGCTTTGGCATGTGCATGGGCCAGCTGCAGCCCTGGAATCTACAGAGGAATGTAAGGGCAGAGCCCTGCTCCCAGCCTGAAGAAAACAGACAGTGGCATCACAGGGTTCTTCGGAGCTGCCAGTAGGCTCAGGCCACCACAGAGGCTGTGTCCACACAGTGGGTGCAGCAGAGGGTACCCAGGTGCCTCCACAACATCCTGCCATGTGTGGGTCCTCTCTGGATGGCCTGGGGGATGAACAGGCACAAGGGTGGTGTGCCAAGACTGGAAGGAGCAGGCAGGTGCCAAGAGGTGGCAGGGAGATGGAAGGGGGAGTCAGGCACTGCCCTGCTCAGGAACTGGTAGGACCAAGGGGGAGGAAGTCTGCTCCTTAGCTAGCAGGGGTGTGGATGCAACAAGGGCTGCTCCAGGGACCACAACAGGAGAAAGCTTGGCTGCCTTCAGCCCCAGCCATAGGTGCCTATGTGGAGAAGTGAGGCTGGATGAAGCCCTGATCCCAGGCAAGTGCTGCCAGGGACTGTGGGCATCAGAGCCAGCCCCAAATCCCAGCCCTTGGGCAGAAGGAGCCAGGGCCACTGTGTGCCAGGGCTGACAGAATAATGAAGCTTTGGTGCAGGCAGAGCAGCCAGCAAAGTGTGCTGCCCTTGAAGTACCTACCAGGCCAGCACCAGCATGCAGCATGTCCCCATGTGGCCTGTCCCCATCCCCAGGCAACTGATAGCCCAGAGCAGCAGCCTGTTCTACACTGCTCCATCAGGCACCCACTGTCAGCAGCAGAACATCCATCCCCTGGTACCCACACTGGGAGGAGGGCTTGCCTTGGAGGGGCAGGAGGGATAGAGCCCTGCAGCCAGGCACAGGGACAGGAACAGGCAGCGCCTGTCTGAGCACACCCCTGGGGAAGGGTCCCGTGGGAGAAGCAGCCCAAGGAAAGGTGTTTGTAAGCACAGACACAGCTGACATGAGAGCTCTGGCTGGAGGTAATGGGGAAGTTGGGGGAGGTTGACTGGGCACTGTGCTCCTGGGGGGCCCTGACACCCTGCATCCTTGGTTGTCACTAATGCAGACTGCCCAGCACAGGAGGAGCAGCAGTGCCCAAGGGCACCCCTGTCCCCAGCCAGCCATGCAGGCTGGAGCAGTGATGAGAACTCGGGTTCCCTCCCAGGGTCCCCCTCCTGCCCATCACCATCCCCTGCACCCTGCCTACGCCCCGGGGCTGGCGCTCCCTCCATACAGACGCACCGCACCGCACACACAGCGTCACAAACAACCATGCATTAGAAACTGAAATGCTGCTGGGAGGCTCCGGGGCTGCGTGGTTTGCTCCGGTGCGGCTGCGGCCCCGCGGCACACGCAGCTCCGTCCATCGCACACAAACAGTCCCGCGGGGTGAGGCTAGCCGAAAATGCCACCGAAGGTGGAGGCGATGACGATGCCCAGGATCACGCAGCAGATAATGATCATGATCTTCTTCTGCTCAGGTGTCCCAGCACCGGCAGGGAGAGAGGGGAGAGGGGACTGTGAGTTTGGGGGTCTGCAAACTGAGCGCTCAGGGCTGCGCTCTGCCCCATTCCTGTTTCCTCGTGGCAGGCTATGAGCAGCACCCTGGGAGCCAGAGGGGCAGAGATGGGCACCCCAGCTCTCCCTTCAGCCCTGGGCTGGCAAAGCTGAACTGGTGGCTCCTAGGTCCCTGAGCTGACACAGGACCAGGCAGCTGCCTCTGCACTCAGGGTCAGAGCTGGACCGTGCCTGTTTACGGTATTGTAAAGGGATGTGGCTCTCACAGCAGGCCTGGCCCACAGTATCCATTCACCCTGTCCCCTTTTCTCCCCCCCAAGCAGCACCTCTCATGGCTCATCGCCATTGTTCACACAGCTTGTGCCAGGGAGCTCTGCCTCAGTTGGTGACACCCGTGGGACCTGTGCTGCACGCAGTGGTGTCGGGTTAAGCAGAGTCCAGGCACCTGTGAGGCTGTGCCATGCTGCCCGATCCTTGGGGCAGGCAGTGGGGCAGGCAGAGGAGTCAGCCAGTGCCATGACTCACCCGTCTGGCTTTGCTCTGGTACTTCACTGCTTTTTTGGTGTCGGACACAGCTCGCTCCACGTAGTCCACTGAGTGCTCCACGTTGTACTCGATGCGGTCAATCATCTCGCCCTGCAGAACGGCGACAGAGCCCACGTGCCCGCATGCACGCAGACGTGAGCTCCTTCCTGCTCTGCTCCCCAGCACCGTGTGGACGTTGCCCTGCCCAGCAGCCCTGTGAGTTAGAGAGGAACCCTCAGCTGAAGCAGGCAGTGGGTGCCCCACGGTGCCCTGGACTGGGGGCTCTGTCCCAGAAGGGCTGGGACCTCTGTGCACATCCCAGCAGGGAGGCAAGAAAGGGTGAGGGTCAAGGGGTCTCCGGCCCTATCCAGTATCTCAGGTGACATCAAAGCCACAACAGGATCTACACTGACACCACGCTGCTGAACCAGAGGCATGGCAGGGGAGCAGGGACCGCATCAGCTGTGCCACGTGGGATGCTCACAAAACCATGCACATGCAGGGACAACCAACTGCTCTCATCTGCACCAGCACCCTGCTGAGAGTGCAGGGCCCCACAGTGAGGCTGCCAAGGACTGCAGGGCCCTGCCAGAGCTCCTGCCCTGCTCTGCCCGGCCAGCCAGCTGGCTGCAGGGCTGGGCAGGGAATGCGGACTGCTGTGGACATGGGGACACAGGCTGGTGTGAGCTCCCCATCCTGAACACACAGGGAAGCAGCCAGGTGCTGTGGCAGCTGGAGACAGCCTGACAGTTCATGTCACTGACAGGGTTGACAGCGGGTGGGTGGCTTGAAGCCCAGTGCCCTCCTGCATGGCACAAAGGGGCTGCAGAGCCGGCAGGTCCTGGCCAGCAGCTCTGCAATGCTCGTTTCTTGGCCTAATGCAGGAGAGCATTGGGTGTTACCCGCAAGGCACTGACCCCGCCAGGCTTCTGCTCCTCCCTGCCTCGCCTAAAACTGCTCCTTCTCCTTCCCACCTGTGCCATGCCTGGGGCAGAGCAGGGAGCTGCCAGCCCCGCTGCCAGCCCAGCACCCTTCTGCTCCTGGTGCCAGCCTCCCACCCCACCGGGCAGCGCAGGGTGCTGGCACAGTGTACCCCTTAGAGCGGGCCGGGGAACTGCAAACCCCCCACATCTGTCCCCCAGGGCAGACAGGACAGGCACCAACGCCACCTCACCACAACCACCCTGCCTGCCAACCACAGGCAGGCACTAGCAGCACACGAGAGCCGCAGGCATGCAGGGCATGGCCATGCACAGCAGAGCATGCAGCACCGGCAGGGGCTCAGCGCGGCTTTACCTGCCACTGATGTCTCCTCGGGCCATGGCAGCGTGGCGGGCAAGAAGTGGGGTGAGCAGAGACACCGAATATGTGCCCAGCTCAGGGGCTGAGCACTGCGGGCCAGGGCAGGGGCAGCCTGGCAGGACCACCACGTCTGGCGGCACCCCAAGCTCACCCAGCAGGGCCCAGTGCTCCAGAGGAGATGGAGACTCTCCATCTGCATGGCAGTCACCCGCTACCCTCCTCCTGAGCCCATCACAGAACCTCTCGCCCTGGGCATGCCGCAGCCCCTGACTGGGTGGTTCAGCCCTGAGGAGCCCAGCTCAGCCCCAGTGGTACCCACACCAGTCCCGGATGCAGTTTTTCCTCTCAGCACCCACCCAGGCAGCCCCATCATCCTTCAACTTCTCCAGGCGAGCCAGCCACAGGGCCGCAGTGTTTCCCTACCTGGCTCTCCACCAGCATGGCCATGTCCATGAACATGTCGTGCAGCTCTCGGATGCTGTTCTCCAGTTTGATGATTTCGCTGTGCCGTGTCTCAATCTCATTCAGTGCCTGCTTGGTAATGTTTGAATCCATGATGATCTGCAAGAAGACAGAGCCACTGAGCAGTGTGCTCAGCCCCTCAGATGCTGGGCATCAAGAGAGAGGCACCCCACTCCACCCTCTGGCCCCTGCTCAGGCAGCATCCTCAGGCAAGACCCAAGAACCCTGCTGCATAGGCTGTGCTCAACTCCACTGTGGCAGCACATCCACCCAGCCCCTCCCCAGGACGAGCCAGTGCTTACCCCAGAGGAGAAGATGGCTGGGTTGCCGCTCTCCAGCATGTCCTCCAGCTCCTCACTGGTGGTGGTCCTCCCAGCTGCAAGTGACACAACACAGGTCAGCCATGAGCCTGCTACAGCCACAAGTCCTGCAGCCTTACTGCAGGGTGCTCCTGTCTCCATGGCATCTCCCTACTGCAGCAAAGCTTCCAGCCTGGAGAGTGCACCAGGTGGTTCAGTGAGCTGCCATCCCATAGCCTGGCTCTGTACCAGCCCTGCGACCCTCTTTTTAGGGGGTCAAGCAATCAGCTTAGCCCAGCTCACCCAGAAAGCCCATCTGCCACTACCTGTTCCTGCAGGGCAGGGATCGGTGCCAAAGGATCAGCAGCCACCAGGACCCAGCTCGTGGGCTGGGAAGGAGGAGGGAGGGAGAGCAGGGATGTTGCAGATCCTGGCCTAGCTGAAGGTGAAGAGGACACCAGGCTCAGCAGGGCTTGCTGGCTGGGCAGGTACTGCTGCAGTCACTGGGCTGCCTGAGTTTTAGCACTGCAGCTGCCTACCAGAAAGCAGGCTCTGCCCTTCCCCTTGCAACACAGCCCTGCTCCTTTGGGAGCAATTCACCCATTGTACATGGTTGCCTTCCCTTCCTCATGGACACACTCCACACTCCTACAGAGCACAGGGAGATTACTCGCTCTGTGGTCACACTGATCCTCCAGCATGAATTTCAGCATGTCCTTCAGGCTAACAGCCAGGTGGGACCTGGGAAATTACAGTGCTCTGCAGAGATGGCAGCGCTGGGCAGGCTTCTGCTGGGGCTGCCCAGGGGAGTGGGAAGGGTGAGCAGAAAGGGCAGGAGACATCCCACTGGTGTGACGAGGAGCAGATGGGGGAAGACGGGCAGGAGCAGGTCCCCTGCAACACACTGCCTGCAGGCTCTGTCAGCGGTGCCATCCTGCAGGATGAGGTCAGGGCACCTCTGAAAGGGGGATGGAGGAGATGTGGCAGAGTGCAGGGACAGCCCACAGGATGGTGCTCCTGCTTCCAGTGCTACTGCACCAGGGACTCGGGGAGATGCCAGAAACCTTGACCCTGGTCCAAGCCTTCACCACAAATGCGGCAGTGCCCAGGGAGCACAGTGGAGGGACCTGCCTGCCCGGCTGTGCCTGGCCACCACCCCACAGGCATGGCACACACTGCCACCTTGCATGGGGAGCTCCTTAAACAAGGACACCTTCACACTTCACTACATGTCTCTTTCTATGCAACGTCCTGCACCTGAGGCAGGGCAATCTCCAGTACCAGCACAGACTGGGGGAGAGAAAGAGGAAGGGAGGGAGGAAGGCAAGGAGAAAGGGAGAAAGGGATGGACGGATGGATGGATGGATGGATGGATGGATGGATGGATGGATGGACGGAGAGCAGCCCTGTGAAGAAGGACTCAGGGATACTGGTGGGTGACAACCAGGACATGGCCCAGCAGTGTGTGCTTGCAGCCCAGAAAGCCAAGTGTCTCCTGGGCTGATCACCAGCAGCGTGACCAGCAGGTCGAGGCAGGGGATGCTCTGCCTCTGCTCTGCTCTCCTGAGACCCCCTGGAGCTCTGCGTCCAGCTCAGGGGTCCCCAGCACAAGACAATGGTTTTAAACTGATTAAGGGTAGGGTGAGGTTGGACATAGGGAAGAAATGTGGTATCATGAGGGTGCTGAGGCGCTGGCACAGGGTGCCCAGAGAAGCTGTGGCTGCCCCATCCCTGGCAGTGCTCAAGGCCAGGTTGGACACAGGGGCTTGGAGCAAGATGCTCCAGTGGAAGGGGTCCCTGCCCATGGCAGGGGTTGGAACTGGATGAGCTTTAAGGTCCCTTCCAACCCAAACCAATCTGTGAGTCCATGATCCTATGACATGAGTACAACAAAGATCTGAAGTCTCAGTAGAAAGGGCTGGAAACAAGTTATCTTGAACGCAGACCTGAGTCTACCTCGGGAACAAGGCCAGAGTCAGGGCTGAAGACATACCTCTGCAGCATGGCTCAGATATGGGCTGGGTGGCCGAGGCCTAATCATGTCCATGACCCATGGACAGAGGTGAATGTCCTGTGTGATGCTGGTCTAAGCAGTGAAGACCTGTTAGTGCCCCCAAAGCTGTAAGAAGATGCAGCTCTACACGCATGGGTGGCCGGGGCAGTGTTACCCAGTGCAGCTGGGACAGGTTGACACTGCCTACAGGGCGGGTGGGATGAGCTGACTGTCTGTAACAGCCCAGCCTGTCAAACTGCCACCAGCCTCCCTGTCTCTTCGGACCCTCCTGCTCAGTTGGCTGCAGGGGCCAGCTCCAGTGCTGTGCTGGCACTTCCATCCAGCGACACACTTCCAGCTCAGACAAACACTGCTCATTCCTGACATGGAAGTGTCACAGGAATCCTAATTCGCCCATCTCAGCACCATGAGCTGCCAGGGCCAGAGCAGCCCCCAGACCTTCCTGGCTGACGGGCAGCCTGGGATACAGGCACAGCTTGCCTCTCTGCACATCAGTCAGCCTGGTCTTGCAGAGGGAGGCAGAGGCTGATTAATTCTCACAGGGCCTTTGGAGACAGCAGATGCCTTATTTTTGGCTCCTTGGTCTCGCATTTACTACTGTTTGTAAAAACAAGTAGTGTCTGGGCAGCACCCCCAAGCCCACCAGAGAAAGCTCCTCTAAGCTTCAAATCCAATTTCCCCGGAACAAAACCTCATCGGATTTGTCATAATGGACAAAACAGCAAGGGAAAAAGCAAAGCAGCAACACTTCCCACCAGAGGCTTGTGCACAGCTCCCAGCAGCAGAGACCGCAGTGGGGACACCGCTGAGGGAGGCACGGTCCAGGCAGAGGACAGGCATCACCAACCCTGTGACACAGCACATCCTGGGATCCCCCCATGGCATCGTCAGGGCAGAGGCTGGGAGGGCTGGGGGGTGCCCCACAGGGTGGCTATGGCCTGGGGCAGTGACTCTACACCGCCACTTCTTCTGTGACTGTCCTACTTCTGTCCAGTTCTGGGCCCCTCAGTTTAAAAAGGACAGGGACCTGCTGGAGAGAGTCCAGCGCAGGGCAACTAAGATGATTAAGGGAGTGGAGCATCTCCCTTATGAGGAAAGAGTGAGGGAGCTGGGTCTCTATAGTTTGGAGAAGAGGAGATTGAGGGGTGACCTTATTAGTGTATATAAATATATAAAGGGGGAGTGTCACGAGGATGGAGCCATGCTCTTCTCAGTGGCAAACAATGATAGGACAAGGGGCAATGGGTACAAACTGGAACACAAGAGGTTCCACTTAAACCTGAGAAGAAACTTCTTCTCAGTGAGGCTGACGGAACACTGGAACAGGCTGCCCAGGGAGGTTGTGGAATCTCCTTCTTTGGAGACATTCAAAACCCGCCTGGACATGTTCCTGTGTGACCTTATCTAGGTGTTCCTGCTCTGGCAGGGGGATTGGACTAGATGATCTTTTGAGGTCCCTTCCAATCTCTAACATACTGTGATACTGTGATACTTCCAGAGCAAGCAGATCCCTGCAGGCTGGAGAAGCTCACCAGGTGTGGGGAAGCCTCCCCAGGGCAGCTGAGAAGTCCCTGCTCTCACACTTTCAAAGCCTGAGTGATTCGCTGGCTTCAGTGTCAGAGCTCCTGGCTCTTTCTACCTTTGGATTCATCAGCTGAAAAGAGAGCTGAGGATTTCACAGAGCTTCCTGCAGTCACCACATTCCAGCTGAGCTCCATTCCAAGTAACATGTCCAAAAGCCCCCAGAGCAGCAGGGACTGAAGGTCCCCACAGGGACACACCAGGACAAACAGAGCCCTCTGCCCAGGAAGCACTCCTGATAAAACCTCAATAATCTTGTGGCTTTTGAGGAGCCTTTTTGTCCGAAGGGATTTCTCAGTGTCCTGACAGAGGAACCCAGCTCTTGCAAAGGACTGTGCACAGGACTGGGTACCTTCCCTGCACCATCCTGCCTCTGCCTCTGCTCCACACCTCCCCGCAAAGGGGAAGCTGGTCCCTCATCATCACTAACTAGGACACCCCCCCTGCACCCAGCCACTGCACCACAGTGTGTCCTGAGCAGCCTTTTCCTTGCACCTCCTCAGACTCTGCCAGGCACTGACAGCCCCACAGGATAAACAGAGCAAAGAAAGGGATCATTTAATATAGCTCCATAAGTTAAGCAAAGCATTAGAGTCCTTCCAAAATCCAGGAGCAGAAAAACAAGAGAAAGGCTTTTTGAGGTCTGCAGGCAATAAGGACCTAAGTAAGCCCTTTCAAACTTTCTCTCTTAGAAGGGAGGTACAGGGATACCTCAATTCCTGTTTCCATTCCAAGCCATCCCTCTCGCTGGAGGGATGACAGCCTGGCATTAGCTGACGAGTGAGCCGGTCAGCTGGAGCAGTGACACACTCATCATCCTGCTTTACATGAAGGCATTGCTGAGCTTCACGTCAGCCAATCTTTCCATTCAGCCAGTGTGAATCATTTCTCTTATTATTATAGTTCATAAAGACTAATCTTAACAGGCTTGCACAGCCAAGTCTCCTTCTAGCCCTTCAAAGAAACTACCATGAGCACGCAGATTCCTGGGCATCTGCAGCTCCTGAAGGACATTCCCACAGGTGACTACCAAGAGCACCATTCTGACACAAAAATCTCCTACCTTATTATTCCCTGTGAGTTGTGAAAGGGAAGAAAACCACACATCTGCTTGTGAGAAAAAAACCAACCCTGGACTAGGATTCAGACCCTTCCATTTGAGCCCCCAAAACCATGAACACATCTGAAAATGAGATTATTTGCAAGAATCTCTTTTAATCTCCCTTGCTTGCTCGCTTATTCCCCTAATTACAGCGGTGGTGTGGTTCTTCTTTGCTGGGAGATGATTAAAACTAAACTCAGTGTCACTGATGGCCACGGAGAACCACCAGGACAGCAGGTTTTGTGGGCAGGCACAGGACCAGGCTCCTCCTGGTCTCAGTGCATGCTGGTGACATCCTTGGAGGTGTCACCTGGCATCCACCTTTAGACACAGGAAGACACCACTGCTGCTGCCAGGAGCCACCAGCGCCCTTGAGATGCCTCGAACAGGCGCTGAGGCTTGTGCTCCTTGTCCAGCAAGGGAAGCTGCTGGGAGCACTGAGTGCCCCCTTTTCGAGAGCTCTGTCCTCTGGTTTTATGTTTAGTTCAGTTCCCTGGCAATGACAATCACCCAGAGGAAAGGCAAGGCAAGACATGGGAGTCAGGAGTCCCCGCCAGCTTCTCTGGGTTCAAAATTAGCTGTAACCAAGGAAGAAATTATCCTCCCTGTGCTCTTTGCGCTCTTTACCCAGCAGTTAGGAAAACCTGAGGGGAGGTTTTTTGTGCTTTGCTGGATGCAGTCTGACACTGAAATGCAAATACCACCACATGAAGTCCCTGCTCATTGCAGGGGCATTGAAATAGATGACCTTTGAAGGTCCCTTCCAACCCAAGCCATTCTATGATTCTGTGACTATCTCCCAGCAGGAGCTGTGTCCTGGTTCCCCCATGGGTGAGAACACAGCCCCTGTGCACTGTGGGTTTCCAAGGGGGAGCTCTGCACAGCGGCAGGAGCTGCTTGGATCTGTGGGAGCCCGGGTAGGACACGAGCCCAGGGCTCGGCTGCGTTCCCCCTCCAGGTTTACTCACTGATCTCCAGCTGCCTCTGGATCCTGCCCTTGCAGCGCTCCCGGTAGTCAGTCTGCGTGGCGTTGTACTCGGACATCACCTCCACAAACTTGCGGGACAGCGTTGAGTGCTGCAGAGAGGAGAGGAAGGGAGAGTGGGGCAAGGGTCCTGCAGGAGTAGAGTCCTGCCACCCCCGAGCTGGGGCAGGCTCAGCCCTGAGCACCCCCCGCACCTCTAGCAGCCCAAAAAGCATTCTGAGCCCAAAAGCTGGTCCACGGAGTGTGATGATGTGCAAGGGGGCAGCCGGTGATGTGGCCCCAGGGGCACAGACCAGACACACTCCTCACCCAAGCCCAACCCAAGCATAACCTTCAGCCCCCAGAAGACAACCCGTGGTGGTGGCAGACCTGAGAGTCATGGCTGGTGCCACCCTCCTCGCCCATACCACAGCCTGGGGCCAAGCAGCCCGGAGCGGAGGCCACAGCGGTGCCCTGGGTCCATCCCTGCCAGCCTTGCCACACTGCCAGGATGGGCTGGACCCGGCACAGGCACAGGATGGGCACGCAGCAGTCACTCTGTGGTGCTGGGGTTGGGCAGGGAGGTCCCTGGGGGAGCCCTGTGCCCTGAGCATCAAAACCCCGACCTGTGTGCACACGGTTGGTGGGGGAAGGCCAGGGCTGGGGCACACAGGCTTGGCCAGGGCTCGTCTGGGGCAGCTGTCCTCACTCCAGAAGTGTGGTCCCACTTTTCCATCCCACACTGGAGGGCTCCCCCAGGCACCAGCCCCTCAGGGACACAGGGGATGCCCGCCTGCCCCAGGCTGAGTGAGCTGCCAGCCCTGCACCCAGGGCACACTCACCTTGTGAGGCTGCTTTCCTTCTCCAGGAGATGCACCAGAAAACCTTAGAATTACACTTGACCAGGGTGCTGCTGAGCACTGACCCCCCCCCCCCCCCGAGCTGGCTGCTGCATCTGGGGAGCACCCACACTGGGGCCCACCCTGCTGTCTGACCCAGCAGTCAGGATCAGCTCCACAGACAGCCGTGCAGATGGTCAGGAAGGGCAGGACAGCACATCACATGCATCCGCCATCCAAACACATCTCTTGAATTAGCCAGAAATCGAGTTTCACAGTACCATGGACTCAGAACAGCTGAGGTTGGAAGGGATCTTCAAAGATTCAGTCCAACGTTCCCTCTCCCCCCCAAGTAAGCAGGGGTATCTTCCACTAGATCAGCTTGTGGGAACATTAAAGCCTTTGGACTGCTCTTCAGGGCTGTGGAAGGCTTTGTTTGAAGGTAGTTTTCCTTGCAGTTAAAAAAGGGATGCATTTCTTGTTCTTGATAGTGGTTGGGCTGTTTATAAAGATGCAGAAAAACCCATCCCACCACTGGGGGCTTCATTCTGACCAATGACACTTGCACAACACGAAGACCCACCAGCAGCAGGACATGGGGCTCAGCCATGCAGCTCTGCTGGTGCTGGCTGCCCTCACATCATGCCAAGCTCCTTGCCCCCCATGGCTGCTGGCAGCAGCATTCCAAGCAGCACACTCCTGTGCCCTCAGCTGTCCCAGCAGGAGGGGCTGGCAAGGGGGTGTCACAAGTCACCCTTGGTGACAGTGATGTTCTGTCACCCTAAAACATGTAAGGGTGGCTGGAAACGGGCTGTGCACCCTTCCCACTGCTGGGGGAGAGTGGAGAGGGTGATGACCCAAGGGGATGCTGGCACTGTGCAGCTCATTAGAGCTGTGAGTGCACAGATGGCAGAGCTCAGCCCTCACCGGCAGCTGTGAGCTCACACAGGGCACAGACAGGGCTCAGGCTGTTCTCCTGCTGCAAAGCAGCAGCTCCTCAGGGCATGAGGGGTGTTCATGACAGGATCATGGACTCACAGAATCATCTGGATCGGAAGGGACCTTCAGAGATGATCCAGCTCCAACCCCTGCCACAGGCAGGGACCCCTTCCACTGGAGCAGCTTGCTCCAAGCCCCTGTGTCCAACCTGGCCTTGAGCACTGCCAGGGATGGGGCAGCCACAGCTTCTCTGGGGACCCTGTGCCAGCGCCTCAGCACCCTCATGGTACCACGTTTCTCCCCTATGTCCAACCTCATCCCACCCTCGTCCAGTTTAAACCCATCGCCCCATGTCCTGTCCCTGCAGGCCCTGGTCAAAAGTCTCCATCTTTGCTCTAAGCCCCCTTGAAGTCCTGAGCAGCCACAGGAAGGTCTCCCTGGAGCCATCTCTTCTCTGGGCTGCACAGCCCCAACTCCCTCCCCTTTCTCCACAGCAGAGCTGTCCCAGCCCTTGGACCATCTTGGAGGCTCCTCTGGATCAGGGATACCAGTGCAATGCAGCATCTCTGTAGTGCCAGACACGTCCAGGGCACACGAGCATTCCAGTGTCAGTACACCCAGAGCAGCCCCTTCTCCATGAGACAGCACTGGAGACTTCTTGAGGATACACTTGTGTTTGCTTTGCAGTTACTCCGAGCAAGCAGCAGCTTGGTTTTTACGGCAGAGACTCAGAGTCAGCTCATCGTATTCCTCCCGTGCTGGCAAACCTCACACAAAAGCCCCCAGCAGCTCCAGCTTCCACAGGCAGCCTCTGCTCTTCTCCTGCCTTCTCCACATCATCTTCCTAAAACCCAGTTCATTCTTATGAAGCTAAAGAGAATCAACATATTGTTTATCTGCAGCCAAATACAGCCTGGGTGTTACATGACAGCCCTTCCTGCTGAGCAGTATACCCCACCATGCCTCTTTTACTTAAGAAGTTATTTAATTTAGGGTTTCTTGTCAGATTGCTATTTCATGTTCCCACAGGCACCCCACATGTCTGAAAAATGGATTTGATTTTTGAAGGAACACTGAGTTTCATGCAAAATGGGCTGGAAAAAGCATTTTAAATGGCTTTCAGTCATTAAATAAAACTACCTGAATATCCAGGGTAAATAAAAAGCATATCAAAACATACCTTGCATTTGAAATAAACTCCCTAAACAGAAAATCTTAACTGAAGTTAGGAAATGGGGTTGTTGCAGCTGAGTCCAGCAACTCTTCACTTCCCAAGCATGGGAAAAGCAGCCCAACTGCTGGATATCCAAAGAGCTCACACAGCTCTGGATACCCTCACAGGGCTTTGACACCCCCATGAAGCATCCAATGAAACCTGGAACCTTGGCCTTCAAGGTTTCTAATGAAAAGAAAGCCATTTCTAAAGTGCCCATCCCATGGGGTGCCGGGGGACGCCAGCCTCCCTCCTGAGCCCACTGTGGGTCACAGCGGCAGCAGAGATCCTACCCCTGAGCTCCCACACTTGAGTCTGTTTCAGGGTTCGGCCCCACACCAGTCAGATAAACCAGGCACAAAAGCAGCTAGAGCAAAAGCTGTCCTGAGTAACAAGGACCCAAACTACTGCTGTTTGCTCTGTTACAAACTCAGGATTTGAGAACTATAGAAACATGGTAAATACTGTTGCGATGCCTGGGAACCTGCGTCACTGGCAACGCTTCTGGGCTGGGGATGCCCTTGAGAGCTGTGTCCCCAACACCCCTGCCTCCTCCCCCCCCCCCTTTCTGCTGCTGGTGAGCTGAACAAGACAGGGTGCTGTATTCAAACTGCTGCTGTGAAATGGGGACAAACAGAGCAGTTTAAATGTAATGAATTAAGAACATAATAAGAACCGGCCCTTGCTGTGCCCTGGCAGAAACTGGACAGCAAGTTCTATCTACCTGTTTGGGTGTACTGTGGGGAATGATGGACAAGTTCCACTGCCTAAAAGTAGTTAGGACCTCTGGCAATTCACTACCATATACTCCACACTGTTGCCCCCATGACAGCTACAGCCAGTGCATGGGTGCAGTCAGCCCCTCTAACCCACACTGCATGGTGACAGGCAAAGCCAGCACCAGAACCCTGAGACAACACGGCTCTTGTGCCCAGCGCAGCATCAGCCTCCATCCCATCCTGGGCACATGAGTGTGCAAACCAGGCACACAAACCGCTGGTCATGGGGTCCCAGCAAGGGGTCAGCACTCCTGAGAGAATGAGCAGCTGCAGGAGCCCAGAGCCAAACCACCCAGGCTGGAAGCCAAAGCCCCAAAGCAGAGCAGTGTGCTACATCACCCACCTCAGCCTCCCAGTACAGTGGCTCCCACCGCTGTGCAGAGGAGCTCCTCTCCCTCATTACCTGCAGAGCCTAAAGAAATGCTCAGAAATGGCCAAATTCCAAGAAAACCTCCCACTTCTTTGACTGAACAGTGCATGGCTTGGGTTGTTCAGCTGTCAGAAGAGACAGCTCTGGGGGACCTCACTGCAGCTGTTCAATATATAAGGGCAGCTTATAGGAAAGATGAAGAAAGACTTTTGACCAGGGCCTACAGGGACAGGACAAGGGGTGATGGTTTTAAACTGAATGAGGGTTGACTGAGATTGGACAGAGGGAAGAAATGTGGTACCACGAGGGTGCTGAGGCACTGGCACAGGGTGCCCAGAGAAGCTGTGGCTGCCCCATCCCTGGCAGTGCTCAAGGCCAGGTTGGACACAGGGGCTTGGAGCAAGCTGCTCTAGTGGAAGGGGTCCCTGCGTATGGCAGGGGCTGGAAATGGATCATCTCTGAAGGTCCCTTCCGACCCAAACCACTCTGGGACTCTGTGGTGGAGCAGAGCCCTGAATCCCGCTCTCCTACGTGCCAGGATGATGTCCCAACTGCAGCGTTTCAACATGGAGCAAGTATAAACCCTGCTCAAGTTCACAGCCCTAGGCTACACAGCACCAGTCTGTGGCCACCCCTACTTTCCTCAGACACTGCAGAAGTCATACCTTTCCCTGGGAAACATGGGCACACCATGGGACAGCCACCATCCACTGCCACCTCCCTGCTCTCTCCTCCTTGCCACTGCCATTCAACACCTTCATTTGAGATGGCAAACAGCTCCTGAAGGGCACAGTGGAGAACTCGGCAGAGCAGAAAGCCCAGTGGGGGTTTCACAGCACTGCTGTCAGCACACCGCAGCGTCTCCAGGGTGGTAGATGCAGAGATGCTGCTTCGCTGCGTGCTGCTGCACCATCCTTTGGTTTGCTTTTGCTGTGCCCCAGCAATTCCCCTTCCCACTTGTTTTCGAGACAAGCCTTTCTCTCACGCCCCAGTTGCAGAGGACTGGTTCTCCACAGACTTAGGCTCAGCTGTGACAGCCTCTGGTGCAGGGCCAGGAGGATGCTAGGCTCCAAGCTGGAAGCTGCCTCTGCAGAGGTGAGCGTTTACCATCACCGTGGTAATGATCCAGCACCTACTGCAGCCCAGGGCAGGTAATACAAGTGGCTTCCTGCACTCAAAAGGAGATAAACGGGAAATGCCAAAACTCCTCTGACTTCACTGCAGAGAGCCTGAAGAAAATAGGATTGTTACTGAGCTGTATTTGTGCACAAACCCTCTGCAAGAGCAGCAGCTCCATGCCCAGATCATCACCCCTGGGTGCTGAAGAGCTACACTGGCAGCTCCTGTCACCTTTAGCAGTTTAATGGTTTGCTAAAACACCATCTTTGCTGCAGAACAATGCCTTGCTGCTCTGCTCTGAGACACCTTGCTTTCATCCACATCCTCCAGTAGAACCATCAAGGACAAGACACTGTAGCCCTCCCTGCAGTGATGCAGAGCCAGATTCCACTGATGGAGCAATTGCCAGGTCTCTCTTGTCTTGCCGGGTGCTCTCTCACCAAGGGATCACCAGAAGGTTGGCCAACCCACAGTAAAAACTACACACATCAACCCTCCATGGTGAGGCACAAGACAAAACTTGAGCCCAGCAGGCCTGCACAGTGCTCTCTGAAAGGCCACCCCTCTTCTAAGGCTGGAGTGAAATTCTAGGTGAGTTACCCAGCTGCACCAGTGAGCTCTGGGCTCATTTAAGAGCTGCTCAAGCATCCTTCCAGAAACACACAAAGACTTTGGGTTTCTGAACACACTGAGGACAAACATTCTCCCCCCAAAGCTGGAACTTCAGAGGGTATATGTGCTTCAGTCAAAACCACCTTCAGTGAGATGCTTAATGTGGATGTGAAGAAGTCCACCCGTGTGTTCACCCATGCAGACATCCAGACTTGCACACAAGGACAAAGCACACTGCTCTCGCCTCCACAGCTGCCTTTCTGCATACTTGTGTCACAAGTCCCTCGGGCTGGCTTTTGCACTCACCTATTTGGCAACATGCTGCCTTCCTTTGCCCAGTATTTGCACACTATAACTTGACTGCTCTAAAGCCAAGCCCTCCTCTCCCCTCACCTCTGGGATCACAGAATCCCAGAACTGTTAGGGTTGGAAGGGACCTCTAGTGATCACCCAGTCCAACCATCCTGCCACCCAGAGCAGGTCACACAGGAACAGATCCAGGTGGGTTTGAATGTCTGGAGAGGGAGACCCCAGCCCCTCCTGGGGAGCCTGTTCCAGGGCTCTGCCACCCTCAAATGAAAGAAGTTTTTTACATTGAAGACCCCTCAAGTACTTCCAGCCGCTTCCTGTCCTCCCCATCTCAGTGCCACAGGGCAGAGACTGACCTGAGTTTTCCTTATCCGCAAGTCAGCAGATGACCTGTTCAGTCCTTCCTCTTGTTCAATGCTCTGCTCAATACCTGGTCAGGGTAGAAGGGCACAGGTTATTTCATGCCGTTTGGAGAAGGAACATGAATTGTTTGGGAAAGGGACTGTAAAAGATTGATGTGTGTGAACCGAGGAGCAGCTGGCACTGAGCAGTTCCCAGCTCCTGACCCTAGCCACCAATTTAGCCTGGACTGGCAGCAAAGCCCTGTTCCATCACTGCAAAGCACTCAGTGCCTGGCCACCAGCTGAGGCTTGGTGCTGTGGAGGGCAGCACCTTCATCCCCCAGGCTGGTAAGTGAGGATTTAAATGCAAAACTGACGGAATGCTTGGGTCTGATCTCCATACTTCACAATATACAAACAACTGGGGGGACCTGATCGCTCCCTACAACTGCCTGACAGGAGGATGGAGCCAGGAGGCGCTGGGCTCTGCTCCTAGAGTAGCAAGTGACAGGACAAGAGCAAACAGTCTCAAGCTGCACCCGGGCAGGTTTAGACTGGAGATTAGGACAACTTTCCTCCCCAGAGGGTGCTCAGGCATTGGAACAGGCTGCCCAGGGCAGGGCTGCAGTCACCATCCCTGCAAGTGTTCACACGCCATGGAGATGAGGTACTCAGGGACACAGGTTAGTGGTGGCCTTGGCAGTGCTGGGGTAAAGGTTGGATTGATGGGCAAAGGTCTTTTCCAAGCTGGCTCATTCCATGATTCTATGGACTGCTGGTCTCCCCCTGCTAGGCAGGAGGAGGAATCACAGCTAAAATGTCTCTGCAAAATACCAAAGCTCAAGACTTCTCCAGGGACCCTAAAAAGATGTCCCAGCTGCCCATTCCTGCACAGACAGGACCTAGCAGGAGGGTGAGAACGTGCTTCACCTTGCTGCGCAGTCCTCTGCAGCAAAGCATAGCTTTGCCCTTTTAATTATGCCTGGTAATGCAACTGAGATGAATTCTTCTCTTGTCCAAAACCCATAAATGACAGCAGGCAGCAGCACTGCCCTGCTCCACATCCCATCATGGTTTGGGCAGGGAGAGGGCAGGGAGAGGCAGGGCAGGAGGTCCAGCACAGAGCAAGGCAGTGCAAATCCGCTCCTTGAGGCCAGCTTGGGACACACTGATTCCAAAACTGAAATTCAGGGACTTCAAAAGCCTGTCAGCAAGCTCCCATCAGCAGGCTGGCCCAGCATGCAGAGATGCATGGCGCCATGTAGACCACCAGGTGTGAGCTGGTGGTGTCCCTTGAGTTTGGCTGATGACACCTTCCCAACACAGATGTCCCACAGCCCTCTGTCCCCAGCACCTTCCACCCTGGAGCAGGTCCCATGAGCGCAGTATGGGGCAGGTTTCACCTGAAGCAGGGACTCCTCATTCACTGGAGCTGCCCAGTATCTCCCCATCACCACCCAGAGTGGCAAGGTAGAGCTTCAGACATCACCACACGGTGGGCATCTGTTTCTGCTGTGTGTCGGTTAGGATGGGTGGCCCCACAGCAGCACCCTGTGGAGAGCAGCAGCACTGTGAGGAGGACTGTGGGCCTGGAGAACCCTTTGTGGTGCTGGAAGAGGGTGTCCAGCAGCACAGCTTGCTCTGGGGAAGGGCTGGAGAACATCAGCACAAATTCTGCACTCCCTCCTATTGTCTCTTGGAACTAGCATCTGACCTACAGCTTATGTGAGAGGCCCTGTCTCACACAGCCTGATGGCCACAGAACTGCTCTGTGCATGCTCCTGCCTGGGAGCACACTGCCTGCTGCCTGCCCAACATATTCTGTCAGCAACTGGTCTCCCTCCACGCTCGTCACAAACTGTTCCCAAGGAACAGTATTGGCAAACATTGTGCATTTATGAACATTAATAAATTCTCATTTTCCCAAGAAGCTGGTAATTAGAGTGAGCCACTGCATGAGCAACGCCTGTCCTAAAGAAGTTCATTTGTTGTCAGCAGATGGTGGTTTTGATCAGTCCTGACTGTTTTCTTTCATCAACCATGCTGGCCATAATCTGGGACAAAGCACAAGGACTAGTATCTGTTGCTCCAGGTAAAAATGGTACCAGTGAGTCTTTTCTGGAAGAAGGATAACAGGAATTGGAGCCTGTCCTGCAATCCTTCAGGCTCCCAAAGCACCCTAAAAAACACAGAACAAACACCTATGGGATGACACCTATGGAAAAGGATTTTTCTCTTGCATGGGATAAACCCTGTCTCCATCTGGACACCAGGGAGTGATCCCAGTATAGTTGGTGGAGCTCTGGGCCATGGGAAGGGGTTCCCTAGTCTACGAAATGGGTAAGCTGACCCTCAGCTCTCCTTCCTGAGTCTATGTGAGAACATGTGTCAGGAGGACAGAGGGTAGCAAGGGGACAATGGAGGTACAAGTCACCTTCTGCCATATATATGGGACATGGCCAAGCCAGTGGTGACAAACATAGCAAACAGATCTAGCTATATGTAAGTCCTTCATGATTGCAGGGCTCCCATGAAACCCTGGGATCAGGGAGAATGTTGCTGCCATGGGGGAAGCACCAGCTCCTCTCTGATCCTTCAGACACAGCCAGGTCTCCTACAACAGTCCAACCAAATCCCACGCTGATGTCCAAGGCAAGTCTGAGCTGTGCTGGGATGACCTGCCTCCTACGTGAAGATGCTGCCATTCTCACTGACCACCTGCATTCCCTGGGATCTAATCTTGAGGTTTTGGGCTCGGCCTAGTGCTGCAGCACAGCCCCAGCCACCAGCAGCCTGACAGTCATGTTGTTCTCACTGTCCACTTGTCAAAGACATTGATTGACTCCTCAATGGTGGAAACCAGCAGCCCCACTGGCCACGCTCTTTCCCTGTGCTGCCTAAGTGGAGGCATGCCAAGACAATGGGACATGCTGATGAGACAGGATAACCTTCAGCAACCCCAATGGCCTGTTTCTTCCCCACCACCTGCCCCACAGAGCCTGTGTCTGGGGCAGCAGTGCCTCCTGCCCATCCTGGCTACGCTGCGGACATACCTGGGATGAATAGGAGGCACTGCTGCCTTGGGCAGAGTCACCAACGGTGCAGCCTGCGCTGGGGACTGAAAAGCAAGACCAGCCTGGAGGAAGCAGGGTGGGGGCAGCGAGAATCCCAGGCATCAGGAGAGCATGCCCCATGCCAGCACACTGGCCAGAGCTGCACAGGGAAGGGGGACCATGGCTCTCTGCATGGGACCCCTTGGTGCTGCACCTGCCTAGGCTGCCTGTGCCAACATGGCTCACCAGGGAAGGGCCAGCTCTTCTTGGAGGCTTGCACATTCCCCAGCAGCACCTCTTCAACAACTCAGCCCTGGCAAACCAACCTTTGGCCATGCTGGGGGTTTGCTCACTGCAAGAGTCCAGTGCCTGCCAGTGCTCACAGCCCCACTCCCTCACCTCCATCTTGAGAATGGGGCACAAAGGGGCAAAATCACAAAGGGCAAATAAAAGCAGCTGGAGGATGCTAGTGGGACAGAAAGTGACATCCATCCCCAGGAGATCCTGGCAAAGTAATGGCAGATGTCTCTTCCCCACGCTCTGCAAAGGCTCCCAGCGCCAGCTCAAGCTGACACCAGAGAATGCACAGATGGGGCAGGGCTGTGGGTCTGTAACCTGCCCTTTCCCACTCAGAGCAAACCACCACAAAACTGGCTTGACCCGTGTCACAGCCCAGGTGCTTCCAGCACAGCGCTGAGATGACAGCCAGGGCCCCATGGCATTTCTGGTCACGGGGGATGAATGGTGAGTGCTGGGCAGTGGAGGCACAGGGCAGCAGTGCTCCCTGCCTGCTGCACCCCCCGCCCAGTGGAGGGCAGTGGGCAGAGCTCCACAGCAGCATCACAGGCAAATACTCACTCTTTAGCTTGGAGCGTACTTTGTTTGCCGTCTTCTTTATGTCAGACATCAGCTCTTCCAGCTCCTCCTTTGTCTCTGAAGAGAAAAAAGGAAACACAGGTGTTTTGGAGATTGCTAAAATCTGCTGCCCGGCCCCTTAGCATTAGGAAACGAGTACTGCAAGCACTACCAGCTCCACACTGGGAGCACTTCCACCCCAAGCATGCTGTTGGACTCTCCTAACGGTCCTGAGCCTGGAAATAACCAGGCTGGTTGGGCAATGAGAGAGGCAGGAAGCCATCCTGCAGGACAGCCTGTCCACACAGCCCTACCCTGCCCCGTACCCAGTGTTCTGCAGAAAGGGGAACGGAATGGATAGACAATCCACAGTGATGGTTCCTGCAGTGAAATTAAAACCACTGCTGGCCACCAAAAACCTGCTCAGCAAGGCATTCAGCCCTGTGGAGAAGGACTCGGGGATACTGGTGGGTGACAACCGGGACGTGGCCCAGCAGTGTGTGCTTGCAGCCCAGAAAGCCAAGTGTCTCCTGGGCTGATCACCAGCAGCGTGACCAGCAGGTCGAGGCAGGGGATGCTCTGCCTCTGCTCTGCTCTCCTGAGACCCCCTGGAGCTCTGCGTCCAGCTCAGGGGTCCCCAGCACAAGACATGCATGGACCTGGTGGGTCCCGAGGAGCCTCCAAGATGGTCCAAGGGCTGGGACAGCTCTGCTGTGGAGAAAGGGGAGAGAGTTGGGGCTCTGCAGCCCAGAGAAGAGACGGCTCCAGGGAGACCTTCCTGTGGCTGCTCAGGACTTCAAGGGGGCTTAGAGCAAAGATGGAGACTTTTGACCAGGGCCTGCAGGGACAGGACATGGGGCAATGGGTTTAAACTGGACAAGGGTGGGATGAGGTTGGACATAGGGGAGAAACGTGGTACCATGAGGGTGCTGAGGTGCTGGCACAGGGTGCCCAGAGAAGCTGTGGCTGCCCCATCCCTGGCAGTGCTCAAGGCCAGGGTGGACACAGGGGCTTGGCACAACCTCTCTAGTGGAAGGTGGCTCAGCACACTGGTACCCAGCTGTGCCCTGCCTGTGCAGCCCGTGATGCTGTGCACTGCAGAAAGCCTGGGTGATGGCACCAAAGGCCCTGTGCTCACACACGGGCTTGTAGCTAGCTTGCCAGGGATGTAACTGTGTCCCAACCATGGTACCAGCCTTGACACCAGTATGTTGCAATATCTCAAGATCCAGATACAAAAGAACATACAAACCACCTGCCATTCAAATATGATTTCTAGAGAAGCTGCTATCCCAATGTTCCCTCTTGATTTTGATTAGATCAACACTTACTTAATTAAACAGACTTTGTTTAATAGACTCTAGGCACATTATCTGAGTCATTCCAGTGGCTGTGGTAGCTCTGTGCCATACGCTCCCACCTGCCAGTCACAGGCATAATGAGAAAATCATGATGATGAGAACGTGCTGGGTGAAGGTCACATCCTATGGATGGCTATATTCATCTCTGACTCAGAGCTAAGAGCTTTGATGCCATTGTGAAAAGGAAAAAGGGAACACATCTGCCAATACCTTCACCCCAGGCTCCAGGTATTCTGAGCAAGCCAACAGAGCACCTTTCCAGGGAAAGCGGTACAATTACGCATGAGCCAGAGAATAAGCACAACGGCAGGGAAGGAAGAGCTCATCCCCAGCTGGAGTTCTCATTTGACTAATTATTTATTTTTTTCCCCCATTCCTGGAAGAACTTGTGTTTGATGAAGAAATAAACCAGCCCAGGCTGAGTAACTGCCTGCACCCAGACAGGCTGGGGCCAGCTCACAAGGAAGCAAAGACCCAAGAGTGCTGGGGGACAAGAGGCTGCCACGAACACAGGGTCAGGCCAAGAGCCAGGCTTGTTCACCAGCAAAGGGGAGAGCCAAAGGGGCTCCTATTGCAGCCTATGACTACCCAGCAGGAGGATGGAGAGAAGCTGGAGCTTCCTGGAATCCTTGGAGGTGACCTTCAGCTTCTTGCCAAAGCCTGGAGGAGCATAGGGACAGGATAACCAGCAATGGGCCAAGCTGGATAAGGAAAATTCAAATTAGACATTAGGAAAAGAAAATGTCATCATGAACGAGGTCAAATAGTGGACCCAGGGAGTCTGTGAGCTGTATATCCTTAGGGACATCTTAGCATGTGGCTGTGGGTGAAGGCCTGAGGAACCTGACTTACTGGTGGGTACTGGACCAGGGACCACCAGGGTTCCTTCTCACCTATATCCACCACTGATCCTAAGAAACAATTTCACATTACTCACTGCAATGTCATTTCCCTTCTTCCTGTCAATGTGGGCTGAGGGATTTGCTCTCCAGTGATGCCATCACAGAGGATGTACAGGGCAAGCGGTGAGCACAGGTGAGAATCTCCCCAAGCTGGCTGCTCAGGAAGGGGACAGGCCCACGTGGACAGATGGAGGGCACACAGGACAGGGAGCTCGGCTGCCTTTCCTCAAACCATTTCCAACTGAGCAGCAAGGAGAAAACAGTGCTGGCTGGCTTTGAGTCACGGGATGTGTGAGGATTACTTGGCGACCTGGCAGCACAGATTTCCCAGACAATTATTTTCACATCCATAGCGTCTGTTTAAGTGACTCATTCAAATCTATTTAACTGTTCACGGCGAGTAACATTCAGCAACAGGAAGCTCAAGTACCACAACACCACCACAGCTACGGTCACCCCGGCGAGCAGAGCAGCGCTGAAGGGCAAGATGTGATGGTCAAGAGGCCAGACCCCCACATCCCACCAGGGATGTCTGCTCCACTCCTGCTGACATTGAGCACAGCAGAGGAGCAGGGATGTTCCCATGGTCACCAGAACCTGTGGCCATGTCCCAGGGGTTCCCTGGGAGTGGGGAAGAGGCTTTGGTCTGGGACTGAGATCCGGGCCGTGACCTGCCCTGGAGGGAAGCTCAGGAAGCACAGGGGAGGTGGGATGCAGGCAGGGGAACAGGCAGCAGTGGAAGCTCTTTCTCCTCCTCCTGCCAACAGCAAATGGGGCACCGGCAAACGCCCAGCCCAGGCTTGTAACACCTCTCGGCTCCATCGCAGCCTCAGCTACTTGGGAAGGAGGAAAACCCAACTCGCCTGTGTCAGCTTCCCACATCTCTCCAAGTTCCCAAAAGCATCTCTCAGGCAACAGGAAAAGAGGCAAACACAAGGAACTGGCACCCAGAGCTGCCATGCAGGATGCTCCCCAGGGCAGTGAGGAGAATCCTGCCTGCAGCCCAATGCTCATCACTGATGTTCACCATTATCCACAAAGAAGGAAGGAAAAAGCCTCCAAACGGCCCAGCAGAGAGCAGGAGGGCAGCAGCAGCAGGCATCAGACCTTCACCCTTCACAGTTAATGGGAAGCAACTGATACCCCCCTGCCACAGCATGCCTGAGCATCCCGGTGACAGTGATTTTGCACACTCAATACAGTTCTTGGCTGTCAAAGCTTCCTCACTCACTTATTGTTCCCATTAATGAACTTCCACCCATTCGTGACCTGCAATTCTTTACTGCCAACAACCCACTTCCATAATCCAGAGCAGTACAATTTCAACCTCATTCATAACTGCTTTACCTGGCAAAGCTGGAAGAGGGATCTTTTGGCAAACAGTTACCTTGTTGAATTCAAAATCAAAGAAAGCCCTGACCACAGCTCCTCAAAGGAAATATAACAAAAATAAACCTTACAACTTTTCTTCTGTCTCTCCCAGGTTGCCATGGATGTGGCCGTTTACAGAATGTAGGCTATCTTCTGAAGGCGAATGCAAAGAGGAAGCACAGACCTGGCAGCCCCAAGAGCTATCTGGTCTCTGGGAATAAACTGTAAGGAATCCTTCCTAGGAATATACAGTGTGGGTTGAAATATCTTCCATGGTGTTCCATGGCCTTACAGTAATAAAAATCAAACCTGTTCTTAAAACCATCAAGGAAGAGACTGGCTAGAAGGGCTGCTGCATGCCCGGGATAGGGAGCTACTGATCAGGCAGCCTCACCTCCCAGCCTCTCCTCCTGGAAGACACGTTGAAACATACGGATGGGAGGGAGGTGATGGGAGACAGCCAATGTAGCTTCACCAAGCGCAAATCATGCCTTAGCTGGTGCCCTTCTAGAATGGAGTGACTGCAACAGTGGACAAGGGAAGAGCTACAGATGCCATTTACCTGGATTTTTATAAAGCCCTTCATATGGTTCCCCACAATCTTCTTGCCTCTTATTTGGAGATACACAGATTTCATGGGTGGTCTATACATGGATAAGGAATTGGTGGGATGGCTACATCCAAACTGTTGCAGTCAGTGGCTCAATATGCAGGTGAAAACCAGTTACAAGTGGTGTCCGTACTCTGATCAATACTATTTTGCATCTTCATCAACAACACAGACAGCACAATTGAGGGCACCCTCAGCAAATCTGTGGGTGACACTGGAGGGAAGGGTGGCATCAGAGGGACCTGGGCAGGCTGGAGGAGTGGGTCTGTGTAACCCTTGTGAAGTTCAACCAGGCCAAGGGCAAGGTCCTGCACCTGGATCAGGACAATCCCCAGTACCATCACATGGATGGATGGGTGGATGGGTGGATGGATGGATGGATGGATGGATGGATGGATGGATGGATGAATGGACAAAAGGAGAGATGAAGGGAGGGATGGATGGATAGATGGAGGGCAGCCCTGCAGAGGACTTCCCAGCCAAAGTCCCATTTGCCAAGAGATTTGGGATATCAATGACCTCCATGCAGTCCTTCAGCTCCCAAAGGCTGATGACCCTTCCTGGAAATGGAGCTCAGAGTCTGACATTGCAACTTATTTATTCAAGCTCAGTAAAATTGGACAGAGTGGGGGAGCACACAGAGGGGTGGGCAGGAGAGAGCTGAGTGACCATGAGCAGAGCCAGGATTGTCCCTTCCACACAGAAGCAACACAAGGAGCTGCAGCTGCTTGCTGAGCTGCAGAAATAGGACACACTGATGCTGTCCATCTGCCTTTGCCAGAAGAGAGGGCACAGAGGCATCCGGTGCCATCGTGGAATGCTAGCAGCCCTGGGATTTGTAACTTCCAGCACGCCAAGAGGGACAAATCCTGCTGGAGCTGCAGCAAGGAGAGGTACTGCCAGGGATCAATGTCAGTGCAAGACATCCCAAGGTTTTTACACAGGTGCAGAACAAAGATGATGCCTGGAAGGGCCTAAGAAGCTCTTACAGACCCTCTGGGACTAAAAGTGCCCACTAAAATGCATCATCTGCAGCACCCAGGTGCGTTTGGAGGTGATCTGCATCAGACTAAAATTGTACCTCCTGACTTTTCAGGTCACTAAAAAAGGCAGCAGGTGAGTAACTGATTTTTCTGTGACACCTTTTTAGATAATTAAAAGGTGATAACATCAGTTGGACTGCACTTCCAAAACACCGTTCTGTAGTAGCAGTGATGGATCCTGTTTCACACACCCTGCGAACCCAGTGTGTTCCTCACAGCTGCCGGTCCAGCCAGGCAAAGGTGCTGAGCTGCTGTAGTCACCAAGAGACATGGAGAACAAGTCCAGTGGCTGGACACTGAGAGCTCTGCAGCAACGGAGTAGCCGTTTCACAGCCTGTTTCTGAGCTGGGAAGCAGCTGAGCTTCCCCCTCGGGGGTTCTCATCCCAGAGCCGCCATCCTCTGGCTGCTCCTGCTGCTCCAGGCTGGCCCCAGAGCCAGAAACCCCCCTGGGAAACAAACCTCAGGATGAAGGGAGAGCTGTGCTATGCATTAACTGCTTCTCCTGCAGCCATACTTGTTGGCTGCATGTAACCCCATCAGCACAAGTGAGGGGATCAAAGGTTGCTCTTAACAAAGCATTCTGGTGATGAACCTGTGCAAAAGGTGGAGGAGACAGACGGTGCAGCACAGTGCCTCCTCCCGGTTCCTCCCTTTCAGAGCAAGTGTTGGTCATGAAGAGCTAGGGATGAAGGGGAGCCGTGTAACCCTGCCTGGACCCATTCACGTGAGCTCAAATCCAGTTAGTGCAAGCACACAGCTCCCAAGATCTGCTGCCCGTCCTGCTGCAGCAGGCTCACAGAACCACCTGCCACTACAGCCACAGAGGGAACAGTCCCTTGCGGGACCTGCAGCTTGCCTCCAGCATCCCCAGCCATGCTGGTGCTCCAGCTGACAGCAGGAGGTTGCTAAGCTGTCAGGAAACAGCAAGTAGTGATAGCTCAAAGCAGGGGGGGGTAGGATATCTTTTAATTAATTTCTCAGCAATAATGATGTACCCTGACTTACACCAGCTGAAGGGCATAATTCTCTTTACACAGCAATAAGGTCCTACTAAAACACAGCTCAAAGCAAACAATAGGCCTGATGAAGGCACAGTAGCTTCCCACATAACCGACCTGGTGGGTGCTGGGTGGGTGAGGGCAGCAGCTGCAGCCAGCAGCCCTGGGAACTGCCCACAGCCCACCAGTGAGCTGCCTCCACGAGGGGCACCCAACTGAGACCTCAGAATGTATGTGAATGAGCAGCTTTGAGTGGCTGCCCCCACCACCTGCACACGCGCCCATCCGTCAGAGACCTCCAGCCCTGGGTGTCTCACAGCATCTCTCACAGGGCTTCGGGGCGCCCACCTCTCCGAGAGCAATACTTACCTGGCTGATGAGCGAACAGTTTGCTCTCCTCCCTGTCCTCCCCATGGCCCTCCTCAAGCCTCTCCATCCACCCCCGTTAGCTCCAGGGTGACACTCCATGCCCTCAGGACCTTTCCTGCATCAGCACCTTGCCCCTTAACCGGCTGCTCCCACCCCACCTGGGGCCACATGCATCTCCCTGGGGAGCTGCAGGCGGGATGCAGGGTGCAGTGGGATGACAGGGCCAGGGCTCACAGGCAGCAAAGCTGACCTGGCTCTCCTGCAGGCACGCAGCAGGCAGGGGTCCCAAGTAAAGATATTTTTACACCACCAGGCTGCATTAATTGTATTACCCTCCTTTCATTCTCTCAATTGAATTCCACTTCAAATACTCCATTATTTTCCCCAGAAGGAAGGCTGGATTAATCAGTAATTACTCAGCTCATTCCCCATCTCCTCCTTTCAAAATCCAACGTTGTGCTATCTCCCAGGCTCCTGATGCTTATAAAGTACGTGGAGACTTGCTGGAAATGAACACTGAGGCACCATCTCGCTCAGCTCTTGGAAAACTTCCCGATCGATAACTTCAGACTGGACCCAGCAGTGTCTATTTTTGGTACTGACTGTTTAGCAACAACCAGAATTACTGTTGGAATGTAAGAATTTAAACCATCATAAGATACATCATGTGCTTTCCCCTATGTTTCTGTCCTTTCTGCATTATTCTCTCATTCTCCTTCATTTGCAGGCACTTCACAACAATTCAGCCCATACTTTGGGCTGCTGCTTGCTGGGTTTTCCAGCTGCCTGCCACTTCCATCTTCTGTGCCACTGGGAGAAAGGGGGAAAATACTCTTCTCCTTCCCACTATGTATGGGAAAATGGGAGACGAATGTATACCAATGGCAAGTAAAACTCCAAAAGGAGGAGTTACGGAAAAGTTGTAAGAAATGCGTAAGGATGCATTGAGGATATAATGCTTTAAATTTATTGTGTGCACACATGATATAAAGGAGCAAGTCATGATCACCTTGATCATCGTGAACCAAAGGTTCTCACTTTTTGTTTTGTCTTCGGTTTCCCATTATCTGCTGAGACAAAATGGGGATTCTATGGTTCTGTGACATGCACTGCCCATGGCCCATCCCCAGGCTGGCTGCCTGGTTATTCCACTTGTGGGTCTCAGTCCCCCTCACCTCTGACTTTCCCCATTCTCCTCACCCTGGACCCTGAGCAGGGCAGTGGCCATCGGATAGCTCTCAACATCAGATGGAGCTTCCACCAGAAGATCTGGCAGGGCAGCACCCTGACCAGGTCAAGCAGTTGTTGCAACCTGCAGCTATGTCAGGTGTCAGAGCAAATGGCTTTGGGCATAAGGAGGCCAGGAAGGTCCCTAAGAGCTATCCACTGAACAGCAGCTCACTGCATCTCCGTAACCAGCAACTCACAAGCTATAATCATAATGCATTTAATCAACAAAGGGCTTTGGTCATTGGAAGGCTTTAGCAGCAGCCCAGGTCACAGAGCATCACGAGAGGCAGCAGGAGAGGTATGGAAAACGTCAAAAAGGGAAAAACAACACCTCACAGCTACGGGCGCTTGCTCACGTATCCTTTTCATAGAGCCACGACTCGCAGCATGGTTTGGGTCGGAAGGGACCGGTCCTCCTGCCACCACCACCCCGCTCACTCCAGCATCTCCCCATCGAGGGCCCCTGTGAGCCCCTCCTGCCTCCCACTGCTCAGGGCTGGGAGCTGCGCCGTGCCAGGCAGTGCCGACGTGCTCCCCAGCACGCTCACTGCAGCCGCCCGCTCCTCCCAGCACGGCGTCACCCGCCTGTCACCAGCTGCCTTCTCCATGGCTCTCATTAATTCATTGGAGGGGGAACCTCTGATGGAGGAAGGAACAGGGAATCCTAAAAGCAAACCGTGCTTGTTCCCTGCTTCACCGCTCTCGCCTTCCCTCGTTGTCCTTGCTCAGTGCTCCTCAGATTAGGGCAGGTTACCTCTGACTGCTTGAAATAAAGCCAGGGAAACTAGGAACGGTGGTAGGAAGGGAGAAAAACCAACTTAACAAAAAAGATGAAACGACGCAGTTTGAATGAACAAAAAACGACAGAGACCCTACAAAATTACCTCAAAACAGCGCAAGGATGCATTCGGGCTGTTCAGAAAGGAAGGGGGAAATAGAATGGATGCAGGTTTGGGACTGCACAGACCAACTGCCAAGTACCCATTCACCCTCTTCAGGTCTCGCACGGGAAGTAGGGACAGCTCTGTGCACTGTCTGCCCGTGGCCTGCACATTTCCTCCTTGGCTCCCCTGTTCCCTCCCTGCCCCTCATCTCTGCAGCCTCCCCTCACTGCCTTGGCCTCGTCTGTCTCAATTACGGATTCCCTTGCGCGTTCCCTCCCTCCCCACCCTGGATTCCACCCTCCCTTCCCACTTCACTCTCCAGACTCCTTTCTTTGCCAGGATTTGCCTTCAGCATTCGCAGCACTGCCCTTATTAGCTCTTAGCTAATTGCCCAGCAAGACAGCGAGCTCTGCCCTGCCAGCTCACACGCTTTGCCCCAGGCATTTGCTGTTGGCACCTCCCCGGCCAAGCACTGTTACCTGTCAATCGTTTGCATACTTAAACCAAAACCTCTTTAACTCCTGTGCAAGTGAAGGCATCCGCAGGCAGTCCCTGCTGCACCTCCCTGCTGCCCCACCACTGGCAGAAGCAGGACCTCACGCAAGAGCACAGCCCAAAACTTACCCTCCCCGGGACCTCAGCAACCCTGACGTGGCCACAGGAGCCCTTCTCCTCCCCAGCTTGCCCAGGAAAAGACATCCCTCTCCCTGCAGGGTGGTACTTCTGCCTTTTAGACAGCACGTTCTATATCCCCAGCGGGAATCCTCAGGGAAATCACAGACTCACAGACTGGTTTGGGTCAGAAGGGACCTTAAAGCTCCTCCAGCTCCAACCCCTGCCACAGGCAGAGACCCCTTCCACTGGAGCAGCTTGCTCCAAGCCCCTGTGTCCAGCCTGGCCTTGAACACTGCCAGGGATGGGGCAGCCACAGCTTCTCTGGGCACCCTGTGCCAGCGCCTCAGCACCCTCCCAGGGAAGAGCTTCTGCCTAAGAGCTCAGCTCAGTCTCCCCTGTTACAGGGGCACAGGCACCTCATACTGGGGTGTCTTCTAAACGTCTGTGGCCATGGCCAGGGTACGCTGGGTCACAAAACACGGCTGTGCCCCCCACCCTGTACACTACAGTCATGGTGCACCCTCCTCCTCCTCACCAGACCCTAATAAACAGAGGCTTTTCTTCATTAACTGCCTTCTTCCTAAGTTATCCTTTCCTATGTTTCTGGCTCATGGATCTGAACCCAAAGTATTCACATGCAGGGTCTGCTTCACACAAACACATAGCCAGAACCTGCTCTTGCATCAAGACACACATTGCAGTTCCACGCAGCTCTTGCAGGGACAGCAGTGTTTCCCTCCAAGCCCAAGCCCTAACTCTAACTCTCGGTGTACACCAGCTTTACCAAATGCAGGGGAGGCTCAGGAAAGACAGCAGAAAACTCCAGCTGCTGCAGATGTGCAAAGGGCACTGCTGCTGAGCATGCTTCAGAGGGGTGGGTCCAGCACAGCTCAGACCTAAAGCTGGGGTCAAGAGAGGTGAAGGTCTTGACTAAAGCAAAACATGCAATGAAGGAAAAGCAGCAAGGAGGGTATGTTGGCATTGCCTGCAGTATGGCACAGGCAGGGATTAAGCAGGGATGTACAGGTGTATCACACCCATGCCATCAGGCCGGACACAGGGACCAGATGATTAAGGAAGCAGAGTCAGGCTGGGGAAAAAGGATGAGTCCCATGCAGGGGTCACTCATCAATTCAGTAGTTTCAATAAGAGCTTGCAGGCTGGAGGGAATTCCATTCACCAGCTTACAGAGGCAGCACAGAGAACTGTGCTTGCTTCACGTATCTGACTTACAGGCACACTTGATTAGTGACAAAACCAGCCTAAAAAGCAACTACAGAGGTACTGAAAAAGGACAAATCTCAGCTGGTTCCTATGGACAGCATTAACCCAACAGCCCAATACACCTCCAGTTCCTTGTATCCACTTGCACACTTGGGAGGACAGCTAGCAAGTAGGGCAGCAGTTGACAGCCAGACAGTTCATGCAGGGAACAAAGGCATCTTCTTCTTGGGAAGGGCAAACGTGAGCAAGAATCGGGCAGACAACTGCCTCCCTAAGCTCAACACAGCACCGTGCTGAGGACGGGCAGGGCAGACGACAGGGGGCTTTGATTCCATCTCCAAACACTACATTGACCCCGAGTCCCAACAGCACTTCCACATTTCCCAGATGGGGATGTACAAGAGAAAATTAAATGAAGCAGAGGCTCGAAAGCAGGATTTCACCAAAGGACTGGAGCAGCTCTGCTCTGGAGCCAGGCTGAGAGAGCTGGGCTGGGTCAGCCTGGAGAAGAGAAGGCTCCGGAAGGGGAGACCTTAAAGCAGCTCCAGTGCCTAAAGGGGCTGCAGGGAACCTGGAGAGGGGCCTGGGACAAGGGCCTGTAGGGACAGGCCAAGGGGAATGGCTTGAACCTGCCAGAGGGGAGACTGAGATGAGCTCTTAGGCAGAAGCTCTTCCCTGGGAGGGTGCTGAGGCGCTGGCACAGGGTGCCCAGAGAAGCTGTGGCTGCCCCATCCCTGGCAGTGCTCAAGGCCAGGTTGGACACAGGGGCTTGGAGCAAGCTGCTCCAGTGGAAGGGGTCTCTGCCCATGGCAGGGGTTGGAGCTGGAGGAGCTTTAAGGTCCTTCCCAACCCAAACCAGTCTGGGATTCCATGATTCTATGAGTCATTTTACTTGTAATTAAGAGCAAAATTTGGATGGGAGACTGCCTGGGAATCCCAGGTGCTGTAGGCTTTTTTCCAATAATAATAATGATAAGGGAAATAACAAGGGAAGGGAACACAACTGCTCACCACCTACTAACCGATACCCAGCCCGACCAAGCAGTGATCCCACCCTTCTGGGTAACTGCTCCCAGTTTATATACTGGGCATGACGTGCTGTGCTATGGAATACCTCTTCGCCTAGTTTGCGTCAGGTGTCCTGTTTCTGCTTCCTCCCGGCTTCCCCTCCTCCCTGGCAGAGCATGGGACTCAGAAAGTTCTTGGTCAGACTAAACATTACCAAGCAGTAACTAAAAACATCGGTGTTATCAGTGCTGCTCCCAGGCCGAAAGTCAAAAACACAGCACTGCACCAGCTACTAAGAAGGAAAAAAATGACTGCTACTGCTGAACCCAGGACAAAATTACACATCCTTTCACAGCTAATTCTCGAGAGCTGCTGTATTCGATGTGGCTCCACCACTGCAGAAGTGGAACTGCTAAACAGGATATTCTTAAAACTCAGAGGAAAATAAGGTGGGTGATGTTCTGCTTACATTCTTCAAATCACTTTCCCACCAGGCTGCCTTCCTGTAGCACCATAAGCTATTAAAAGCCCTTGCAGTACTGTCAAGGCACAGAATTATCTCCCAGATTGGGAGCTCCAGATTCCTTTTGGTCATGGTGAGATAGATAATCCACACATTACCCACTCTAAGCACCATCTCTGCAAGAATCCAGATGGATGCCAAGAATAAGGCACTTCTTATAGCTGTAGCATTTGCAACAGAAGTTAACATGCCTTGCATAAAAGTGTCCTGATTTTTGACTTGGATTGAACACATATGAGTCACTCAGCTGCATTCTTCTAAAAGCCTTGACCTGTACAGAAAATTCCCAACTTTTCTGTCACACACCCAACCTCCTTAGCAAAAAGGGCATTACAAAGACATAGACATGACAGGTTTTTCTTCATTATTCAAAACCTTTATGCTCTCAACGGACAAAATATTACTACACCCATCATTTCCAAACACTCTGCAAGCTTACGATGCCACACACATAGTGTCATCTCCTACCATCACCACATGCTTTTGCTCAGGAGGGCCTTCACTCCTACAATTTAGGACTCAGCATGAAGTTTGAATTGTCTTTCCTCAAGGAAAACAGTATATGGGGTGAAAGGAACTGACACAGAGACTCCAGGGCTCCCTCCAAGCTGAGGTACAACAGGGGAGATGTTCTCCAGCACACAATGACAGGGCTTTACTGCCTGCATTCCAAGAGCAGATTCAGGGTTGGGGTCTCTCCACTGTCCCTCCTTTAATAAAAGGCTGCCTTCAAAGTCTCACCATTGCCACGTCTTCCCAAAACCTTTCTGCTAGAAAAGAAACTTGCTTCTTCAATGGGAAATACTTAAAGAGAATGGCCACCTGGGAACAGCAGCGCCTGCAGCTGGGAAGAGCAAAGCAGCATCAGAGCTCTTCCAACGAGCCAAAGGCAAAGGGAGCACAGAAAAACACTTCCAGCAAGTCTGCCCCTGCTCTGCTTTTGACCCAGAAACATTTTAGGATAAACTTGTGGTTTCCTATCCCCTGATTAATTGAGGTAACCACAGAAACAGACTGCACTGTCTGCCCAGCTCTGCTGCTCGGCTCTAAACAAGCGCTAATGCGCACTGAGCTGCCGCAGCCACTCTCAGGGCTCCAGAGACTCCAGGGGTCAGCTCCTTCTTGAGCCCAGGTGCTCCTTACCCGAGGTAGAGATCTTTCTGCCGAGCTTTTTCATGATTATGCCTGTTCAGGCAGCACTTACTTAGTTTAAGACATTAAAGAGCAGTCATTTTTTGAAGTGGGAAGTAAGACCTGGAGATAAAACCAGTGAACGTGAAATCCACAACACAACACAACCCATCCAGCGCCGCAGACCAACTGCTCAGCTGCATTCTTAAAAACTCAACCAGCTCTAAACCTTTTCATTCTGCAGTAGAAGCTGAGCAATATTCAAAGCATCAGCCACAGGCATGGAATGAGGGATGTCGTGACACATGGGAAAGGCTGGGAATCACACAGGCTCTGCACGTGGGCATGTCAGCGTTTGATAACTTCCCACTAAAACCTTCCTCAGGAGCTGTTCCTGTTCATGGCTCTGCTTCCAGGGACACAGGAAGAAGTTTCAACACTTGTACCCACCACTTCTGAGCAGACCCAAGAGGAAAAGGCTTCCCACAGGCTCAGACTGGGAGCAAGGAGGTGACAGCTATGAGAATGCCAGCAAAGAAGCCTTGCTGTAGGAAGTGTTGTGCATGCCCTCAGACTCCTGCTCAACAGCTGCTTTGGAGATAGCTTCCATCAAAATAAGACTAAAACAACATCAAGGGCACTGTAATGAACATCTCTGATCTGACCAGTTTCACACGGGATCAGGAAATGGGTAGGGTGCCCACAGGGTGCATCCCCTGTGTGGGGACAGTAGCACAATTGCCAACAACCTCCCAGAACATGGGATCCACCATGGGACAACCTTCTAGCTCTCTGACTCACCAGTACACTTCGTGGCAGGGAGGAGAGACACTACCCAGCTGGGTCTGGGTAGCAACTGCTATAGGGAATTATCAGGTTAATGAGTCTCTCCTAATGGCCTCCAGCTCTAACTGGGGGGCACATGGAGAGAACAGAAGGGCTCTAAGGACAACTGGGTACATACAAAGCCTTCCAGAAGCAGGCTGCCTGAATTAGGGAACACCACGTTTTACCACAGGGACAGAATACCAGTGCTCTTCTCTAAGGCAGAGTGAACCTGGTACAGAGATCCCTCACCACAGAGAAAAAGTGGAATAATGCTAGTTAACAAATGAGCAGAATTCTCACTCATCCCACGCTTCTCCTCGCAGCTTTCACCTTTTCCAGGATATGAGGTTTCACTTTGGCATGGATAAATGGCTTCACCTCATCCTGGGTAAAAGTCTTCTCATCCATAGTGTCACAACATGGCTGTAGTCAGACCCAAGCAACCCTGCTCAGCCCCACTAACAGGAGCATGAGAGAGCTCAAAACGCAAGAGCAGAGATGCTTACTCCCTTTCCAACACAAGGTGCAACATCTCGGTGCCATTTCACATCTCCCCTCTGTGCTGCACAACTTCTCTTGCTGATGACCAAGTGTTCAACCATCAGCACCACACACATCTTGCTCCCATTTCCATAGCCTGCCCCTGGGCACTGCCACCAGTACGGGGACACCAGGAAGGTCTTCATCTCCTCTGTTCCTCAGTGCCAAGCTTGTATGTGGCACATGAGCTGTACTTCCCTTCCATGCAGAGTTATGGTAGATTTCCAGGTCAAAACCACTAGTAGCTAAGTGCCATTACCAGCCACGACAACCTCTGGCAGTTATCTGAGCCAGGAATGATGGATTACTCTTCTCATTAGAACTGTACAAGAAGTGGTTTGCAAAGTGCTGGAGGCAAGTAATAAATATCTACACAAGATGGTCTTCAGTTGCCCAGACCCACACTCTTCAGCTGTGCAGACCTCGGTATTTACAGATCAGAAGCCAAGTTAGATCCTACACCAGTTATTAATTATTTACCTTAAAACTAATTAATCATCCATTAACTCTTTGTGAGCTCTTCTACAAGAAGGTACCCTCATGAAGTGACTCAGTGAATGCTTCTAACAGCTACAACTTCACATGATTAAGAAGAAAAATCATTCATGGGAGAGCCCCAGGCCAGAAAGCAGAGGAGGCCACATCCCAGCTGCATGTTATCTTCTTTCCCTGACAATTATTTGGCCTTGCCTGCCCTTTCATCTTCTGCCACATGGTGCTCACAGCAGAATGCTTCCCATGGTGCTCACAGCAGAATGCTTCCCATGGTGCTCACAGCAGAATGCTTCCCATGGTGCTCACAGCAGAATGCTTCCCATGGTGCTCACAGCAGAATGCTTCCCCAGACACACGTTTTCTTACTTGCAATCAAAGCAGCTCTTTTATTTGCATTTTTTGCTAATAATCTGATAACTCAGTTAGGGAAACACAGTTATGCTCCACCTCTGTGGGGCCTGGGAGCTCAGTAACAGTGCTAAGAGACTGCAAGAAGCTTAAACTTATTAAGCAGGCTCTGATGGCATTCAAAGCAAGCTCAAGGTGTATGCTGCCTGTCATCAGGTGACATTTCTCCCCAGTGGACCCACAGGAACTGAAGCAGGACCAGTGGGCAGGTCAGCAAGGCCATGGGTACAGAACTATCACCACAAGGGAAGCGCCAGGGCTGGGTACTCTCCTCTGAAAGCCTCCAAACCCAGTGCTGCCCAGTTGGAGCCTCTGCAGCTATCCTGCCTGAAACCGCAATAGTTCTCCCCATTCCCCCAGCCAAATGCAAATTGAACACCTCCCAAAACCCAAAGGTCTCAGGTTAGGGTGTTTCTGCTGCAACACCATAGCTCATCACCACTTTGCTTCCCATCAGCATTCATAAGCAATGTGCAGGTTCTCCATTGCTGTTTAACTCCACTGGTACTTGCAGATACTCTGATACTCCTCTTTTGTCAGAGGAGTTCTCATTTATGCTTAATTCGAGGCTGTGCTGGGAGAACCCATGGCCCAACCTCCTAACACTGGGATTTTAAGAAATAAGAGCCAAAAGACATGGGAACATCATCTGGCCATCACCATCCGCCACAGCAGTCCCTTCATGTGCTTGGAGGCTCTGCAGCTGCTTGAAGAGAAGCTTCCAGTCAAGCCCCCAGCCAAGCCCTACGCAGGGTGACCCCTGGACACATGACAGCTTTCCTCACACGGTACAGCCACCTTTCCATCCCAAATGCACCTGCTGTCACCCCCTGCTCTCCTGGAGCACTGCCATCCAGCACCCCTCTCCTGGGGACAAAACCATTGGCAACCAGATCTCACAATGTACCCAAAGTCCTCATTGAATAGCAAGCACCATGAACCCACTCAGGAAGTGGGGCATGAAGCCAATACTTCTAGCATCCCCCCAGATTCTAATGGGGACTCCTGTGAGAACCGTAATTTCAACACCCAGGACCATATAGGGGATGATTTCAACATCAAACTGAAGCCCCTGTTGGTCACACACATCTGGTTCCTGCTCACTGGATCCCCATCACTGGAAGTGTTCAAGGTGACAGAATCATAGAAGAGTTAGGGTTGGAAAGGACCTTAAGATCATGTAGTTCCAACCTTCCTGCCATGGGCAGGGACACGTTGCTCTAAACCAAGTCACCCAAGGCTCTGTCCAACCTGGCCTTGAACACTGCCAGGGATGGAGCATTCACAGCCTCCCTGGGCAACCCATTCCAGTGCCTCACCACCCTAACAGGAAAGAATTTCCTCCTTATATCCAATCTAAACTCCCCCTGTTTCAGTTTTAACCCATTACCCTTTGTCCTGTCACTACAGTCCCTAACGAAGAGTCCATCCCCAGCATCCCTATAGGCCCCCTTCAGATACTGGAAGGCTGCTATGAGGTCTCCACGCAGCCTTCTCTTCTCCAGGCTGAACAGCCCCAACTTTCTCTGCTTGTCTTCATAAAGGAGGTGCTCCAGTCCCCTGATCATCCTCGTGGCCTCCTCTGGACTTGTTCCAACAGCTCCATGTCCTTTTTATGCTGAGGACACCAGAACTGCACACAATGCTCCAGGTGAGGTCTCACAAGAGCAGAGAAAAGGGGCAGGATCACCTCCTTTGACCTGCTGGTCACACTGCTTTTGATGCAGCCCAGGATACGGTTGGCCTTCTGGGCTGCAAGCGCACACTGAAGCCGGCTCATGTTCATTTTCTCATCGACCAGCACCCCCAAGTCCTTCTCCGCAGGCTGCTCTGAATCTCTTCTCTGCCCAGCCTGTAGCTGTGCCTGGGATTGCTCCGACCCAGGTGTAGGACCTTGCACTTGGCATGGTTAAACTTCATGAGGTTGGCATCAGCCCACCTCACAAGCGTGTCAAGGTCCCTCTGGATGGCATTCCTTCCCTCCAGTGGATCAACCGAACCACACAGCTTGGGGTCATCAGCAAACTTGCTGAGGGTGCTCTCAATGACGCTGACAGGAGTGATGTTGGACAGGGGTTTGAGCAACCTGCCCCCATGGCAGGGGGGCTGGACTGGATGAGCTTTGAAGGTCCCTTCCAACCCAAACCACTCCGTGAGTCCATGATTCTGTGGCAAAAGCCAAGCTGTTACAGGGGGGAGGCAAATCAAACACGTGGAGAGCCCGTTTGCGTGAAGCACTACATACATTGAGCAACAGACCCACTGGGGAAATGGAGACCCTTGAATGAGGGTCACTACTCCTAATTTACAAATAAAACCATTAACAGCAGCAGAGACCTTCACATACTGGGAAATAAAGGAGAGAGCTTTGGCACCTTATTAAGCAACTCCATATGAGACTTGTAAGTTTTACAAATGCACAGACTGAATACCCAAGGCATCTGTGTAATTGATACTGGTACTGGAGTATATAACCCATCAGGTTACTTTGGTTTGATAGCCCCAAAGTCCGCTTTAGCCATCAAAGGTATTCAGATACTTGGGGGCATCACTGATTCAGATTATCAAGGAGAGATCAAGGTGATTTTGTTGACTAGTGGAGATCAAGATATCTTCATTCAGCCATGAAACCATGTTGCCCAAATGTCGATTTTGCCTGTGTTGAAAACGCAAGTGATCAAGGGGGAAGCCCCACAGAAAAGTACGGCTCAAGGGAACTGGATTTGGATCCACTGACCAATTGAATAGTGGAGCTAAAGTTTGGGTCCAAACACCCAACAGCCCACCCTAGCTGGCTGAAATTATTGCCACTGGAAAAGACAATGCGGTATTAGTGATTAAATCCAGACAAGAAAAATGGGACTATGTCCCTGCAAATAAATGCTATTTGAGAGAATGCTATTATTATGCTTTAGTTTTGTGTTTTACAGACACTACAGATCCTAGCCATCCTCGTATGTCTTATGCCCACTTTGGGTGATGCCATAACCCCAGGAAGGTATCTGAAAAGGACTGACACCTTGCCTGTGCACTGGAGGTGGAAAAGCAGCACCAGACCTTGCAGACAACATAATTACACCTGAGACACGAATGAACTGCATGAACCTTGCCTCCAACATTTTCCCCAGAAGTACATCTGTGGACAACCAGTTTGTCAGCAAAATGCTACAAACATCAAACAGAATAAGATGTAGTAGCTATAGCCAATGCTAGTATTGCTGCTATCAAATGTAACCCTTTTAGTGTTTATAATCTGTGTGCTAATAGCACTGAGAACATATACAACATGAGCAGTAATAGTGAGAATAAAACTCCAGCATCCCTCAGAGTACATAACAGTTGTTAATAACAATATGGACCTGCTGTCTGTGGTCCAATCATGAGACATCGTGTCTCGTGTGTCTCTGTCATGATCAGGAATCAAAGGACTGAGTGTAACGGATGGGAACCTAGCTGACAGTTGATTCTCTCTCATGACTGAGAGACATAACAAAGTGTATGTTTTTGTCAAAGTGTATTTGGTGAAGTATATATGTTTGCGTTCCTCATGACTGCCAATGGAGCTGATCAGCCCTTGCCAGGCAGGCAGCCAGCTCTGGGCAGGCAGCGTGGCTCTGCCTGCACAGGCTGGAGATGGCAGCTCCCAGGCACTTGCTAGGAGGCAGACCCTGACCACCCTGCTCTTTGCAGGGCTCCCAAGTAAGGGCAAATGGGCAGCAGCACCCCTGCGGGGATCCATCATCTCCCTGGGTGCAGAGGAACCGCTACTGGCATCTAGCTGTTGGCATCATGCAGCTGGTGCTGCGCCCACGCGCCAAGCAGGACATGCAGCGCCAAGGGGCGGGCAGGCGGGCAGCAGCCCCTGGGAGCAAACCAGGGGAGCAGTAGGAGTGTGGTGGGCAGAGACCAGGCAGAGGGGGCTGGCGCGACGTGTCCTGTCAGCAGAGTAGGCAGGAGCTACATGGTGCCGGTGGGCGGTGTTGTGAGGCACAAAACACTGGGATTTGGGGGGGGAGCTTGCAGGGAAACAGGAGATGCTTTCTGTCTGAGTATTTTCTCCTAAAACGAGCGTTGAAAAGTTTTGGAGCAACATTCTATGATTCAAGCACTTGATTACTGCAGCAATTTAAATGTACAGCAGCACGCTGCTAACTGCCTTTCAAAAAGGAACGGGATTCTGTTCCAAACCTTCCCTCAAGAATATTTTTTGCCTTACTGCACTGCAATATAAGGCCTTGCTCCTGTACACTATTTTTGAGTACTGGGTAAGATACCCGTTTGGGTCTCCAAGCCAAGAGTGCAGATTCTCTCTACTTTCAGCATTCTCCTTGATTTGCCACTCTTTGAGCGTGGCGGTTTCTGCCCCTCTCGGTGCAAATACACAAGCCCCACAGACCCACTGCCGTGCACTGGGCCAGCACAACTGGTCTGCACTATCCTACAGTCTGATTCTAGGTGTCTTTATGTGGTCATTATGCAGAAGTAAAAAGTTTGTAGGTATCTCACAAACTTCCAGCCACGCTGTCATAGAATCACAGTATCAACCAGGTTGGAAAAGCCCTTTAAGCTCATCCAGTCCAACTGTTCCCCAGCACTGCCAAGCCTACCACTAACCCATGGCACTGAGGGCACCTGCACAGTTCATTAACACTTCCATGGACAGTGACTCCACTGAAGTTGTCAGGGATGCAACAGGCACCCCATCCCAGCGGTGAGCCACCTACCCTGACATCAAACCCACTCTCCAGCAGGGTGCTGCTGACACCATCAGGGCTTTGCTCCCTGCACCTGCTCTCCCAGCACTGGGTACCCTGCCTGCCAGCCCTTCGGTCGCTCACCCAGATTCTCCTCCACGCCTTCATCAGTTGAGGCACATCATTCTCAAACTGTGGACACCCCAACTGACCGCAGCACTAGCATCAGTTCACTCCAGGACAACAGAGCAGAACCAGGAACTCTGTGTTTCCAGCTATCACAGCCTGGACATGACACAGCCCAATGGATAAGAGCAGCCACTTCTAACAAACTACAGGCTGGTCTAGCATAAAGTCTCCTGTGCTGAAGCCACAGCCTCCACTCCTCAGCCCATGACTGCTTACCAAACAAGCCCAGTCAACAGCACCCATGAAAGGTACCTGCCCTTCCTCCTCCAGCAGACCCAGCTCACCTCACTTCTTGCTGTGCTCCTGTTTCTCCACTGTAAAACCTCTCAGGGTCCTTCAGCACTTGGATTTCCTGCTCCATCCTGCTTGCTCCCACCACTTGCCTAAAATCTGAACTTTAATCAAATCCTTCTCCTCCCCTTCCTTCCACCTGGAACACAGCTGTGCACATCACCCCTGACATCTTCAACTACCAACAAGTTAGCTATAGATCTGGACACTCTTCCACCACCACAGCAGGAGCCCCTTGTTGTAGCAGTGCCCACAGAACGATGCTGGGGACCCAGGAAATGACAGGACCTCTGGCCACTCTCCTCTACCTCCTGCCTGCACCCCTGCCCTTCTCTCCTGGCTGTTCCCCTGCTCTTGGCATGCCTAGAAAGCCTTCCCCATGCCACAGCATGCAGCAGTGCCACAGTAATCCTGCAAAGCACAGTAACAGGATTTATGGCTTGCTCATATCAGCCCTCCTAAACTCATTTCTGCAAATAACAGATTATCCCCCCGCGTCAACACTGAGACAATGGAGATTTAGCAAGAGAAGGCTGAGATCTAGCTGCAAAGCTGGGATTGCATGAGGTCTGCTGGAGAGCATCGTGCTGCACCCCCGGGAGCAGGTCAGAATGCAGAATTCCAGGTTCTGCCGTGTTGTCCTCTGGAGTGAACAGATCCGAGTGCTGCAGCCAGTCTGGGTGCCCACATTTGAGAACGATGTACCCCAACCAATAAAGATGTGGAGGAGAAACTGGAAGAGGGCTCACAGCCAGGGTACCCAGCGCTGCGAGAGAGGTTTTACGGTGACAAGACCAGTTCCAAGATACTCCTCTCCTGCCTGTGCAAGCAGCACCCCCACTCTCTCATGGTGCACCAGTCCCAAGGTGAGGGCACATCTCTCTGCTAGGAATTACAGAAACCACTCTCTAAATAACTCAAACCTTCTCCAGCAGATGGAGAGCCTGAACAAAGTCACCCAGGACCTGGGCCTAAAGCCACCACCTTGAGTCTGCACAGCTTAAAATATGAAACTGGAGGTCAAGTGTACATGGAACTGAGCCCCCCATCCATCCTGGTGCAGAGCCATAATGGGACCGCTTCCAGATCTGGGTCTTCTGAAGCCTGTGGAGATGGGCTCAGTGGACAGGCTGAAAGACACGACTTTGATTTGAAGATTTATATTCCCAGAGGCAATTTATTCAGCAAACAGCATCCATCACGTAACACAGCGACGAGGGCACAGGGAAGATGCAACACAGAGAGGAGGCGAATGGCAGAGAAGTCCTTCCCAACCACCCCAGAAAAACACCCCAACAAAACCATTACTTCATTCCTCTCCAGCTGGCGACTTGCCACTCAAAGCCACCTCCTCTGGGAAGTGCCTCAGACGAAGGACTGAGGATGAACAGCCTGCCGCAAGTGCCAGGAGCAACAACAGACGCAGCAGCTCACCAGGAAGGACTTTAGGAGCAGGTTTACCAAGACTGCAACTCAAATCAGAAGTAGCAGCAGCCAAGGAGGAATACAGCCCCTTGGCCACTCTGAGCCCATCCAAGTCCCGACAGGATGCTGCCCAACTTGGAGCTGCAAGGACAGGCAGGCAGGCAGGGGCTGTCACCTCACCGGCATGATGGCAAAGCCAGCCAGCTGCCCACCCACCAGGCACCAAAATAAGCCTAGGCAACAGTGGCAGCATGGATCCAGGAACAGTCTGTGCAGCCACAATAGGGATCAGCAGGAAGGTAGGGGATGGGAGACGAGGGATGAGCTCTCTGTGCGACGTGGATCCAGCCCAGCACCTTCATCCTGTGTCAGGCAGGTGGGTAGATACAGACACAGACACCTGGACCTCACCTTCTTATGCAAGAACACGTGCAGGAGAGCATCAAGAGCTTACATCTGCCTTAGCACACAGTCATTTAAGAAACAGATTCCAGTAGGATTGTACCTGTGGAGCCTATCAGTGACCCTGAAAAAGCAGCGATGGATTCAGCCAGCAGATGTTGTACATCCTTCTCCCTCCTTCCCTCCCTCCCTCTCTCCACTCAGTGCTCCAAGAGCAACTCCAACCACTGTTCATCTGGTTCCCAAATTACCAGCCCAGCTCTGCCCTGATCTTCTGAAGCCCCACTCCAATGTCCTCCAGCTGTAAGAGGGACTTGCCAGTGGTGCTTAAGGAAAAGCTACAACCTCACACCAAACTGAGCTGCACCACACAGAGCACATCTGCTTCCAGACAAGAATGAGAAGTCTGTGCCTTTCTTTTGATACCCTGGAGGGTGACTAGCCATCATCTTGTAGTGAAGGTTTCACATGATGCTGCAGTGCACAAAGATCGCTAGTAAGTAACTAAGGTGCTGTTCCAGGGGGGAGAAGCAGCACCCCAAATCCTGCACAAGTTTTCCCTCTGCAGAAAGCAACGTCTTGCCTTGACTGTCATCACAGGTCTCATCCACTTAGGGGCTGGGTTCAGCTCTAACAGTTACTTTTCTCCTTCTTAGTAGCTGGTGCAGTGCTGTGTTTTTGCAGTTCCACCAGCGTACCTACCCCTGTGATCACACCCACCTGATCCATCAGACCCAGCACCTCCCGGACACATCACAATAATCCAAAACACTAACCTGTAAACAAGGTGTGGGCTCTTATTTCGCTGCCCAAATGGGTTTTGGCATTATAAACTGAATTTTCTATGATACCAAGGCAAGGTAACACCGTAAAACAAAACCATGAGGACTTCCAACGTCCTGGATGCTTCTGGAAGCCATGCCAATGTCACCGCATCCTGCTCACTGCAGATCTCAGACTTTTAAATAGATTATTATGCTTTTAGGCCACAAATGCCCTTTGCAGCCTGAGCTGGGGCTCAGCCCCGAGCAGTCCCTGTGCCAGTGCATGCCGTATGAGCCCAACAGCCAGAGGCAAAGCAGTAACAGCTCTCCTCTGAAAACACCCAAACAGACACTGCAAAACCTTCCAGTGCGAGTGCAGTCTAACAGAGCCTGAGGGATCACTGTCAGCAGTCTGAGACACGTGAATTTCCTTGAGAAGATCCCTCATTTCCAGGCTTGACCAAGTACATTTTAGCTGAGGAGCAGCTGCCAGGAGAGGGGAGGATGAGACAATTTTGCAAGCACTGAGTTCTTCCAAGCAATTTTCAGTATCTATTGATTTGTCCCAGGGCTGGACACAAGAAAATGTGTGTACAGCAACCTCCTGGGAGCTCCAGAAACAACTCAGTTAGAGACAAGTGCCCTGGAAGGGACAGACTCTGGCCAGCCAGTAACGAAATGTCCTTCAAGACAAGGAAGGTCAGGTCACAAGTGCACTCTCAAAGGTGAACTGCACCATTCCTGGGCCAAGCAGGCGATGCTCAGCCTGTTCCCTAACTGCTGCCTCTTCCCCATCCCCTCCCCAGGCAACCTGGGGCAAGACAATGGCCAACCAGCACACAACCAGCCGTTTGCTCTTTTCATCCTCCACCCTTAGGAATTCCCTCCAGCAGCCTCTCCGGACCCTCACCACCTCTCAACACCACAGTCACCAGCCATCCCTCCAAATCCCCACGCAGGTCCAAGCCCTTCCTCACCCAGCCATTAGCCACCTTGGCAGCTGGTGGCTTTCCAGCTATGGCCACTGAAGACGAGGACTTCTGCCTGATTACATCCACCCCACAAGTGGCCCAGCCCCATGCAGCCACGTGCCCACGGGGACACGGAGCTCGCAGCTCACTCACTCTCATCGGGGTTAGGCGAGGCAAGGATGGCACTGTGCTTCCTCTTCACTTCCTCCACGTTCTCTGAAATCTTATCAATGAACCCTCGAATTTCTTCCACCTGTGGAGATGGGACAACCAGAGAGGTCTCCTGTGAGATACCTGCGCCTCTGGGAAGGGGAGGGATTATTAACCTCTATCCCAAAGCAACCACAACACATCTGAACCACAGCAAACATCCTCCTGGACAAGTATTTTCCAGTTGGACTCTCAAACTGTAGGCCCACTGTGAAAACAGACCTTCCACATCACAGCAGCAGCTCTGCACTCACAACAATGACATAAAGGCTCTGTCCTATATTCTTTGTGATGCAGTGAGAAACATTTGGGGTTTATTTAAATTAGCATCAGAACTATGGATGCCCAGACACTGCTCCTCTGCATGGAGAGCACTACTGAGGCTGCACAAGACAGGCTCAGTCCCCCATGGCTCTCTGCTCCAGGGGTTGATAAGCCCAGCCTGACCCTCATCCCACAGGCCAGGGAGGCCATGACTGCCAGCAAACCCATGCCGGCATCTTCCCTGCACTTCTCAACCAGGAGACATGCCAGTATTGGTGAGAGGGGAACATCTACTTGTGCCCTCTGCCTGCTGGGCTGCCCACCTTCCAGCTCTGTCTTCTCCTTCGACTCACACCACAACTTTGCTCATTTTCCTCCATCTGCATATGAGTTTTTTGTCATTCCCCACTTCATTGCCTGCACAGATACATTTTAACACCCCCTACACACATGCCATGCTAAGGGCGTGCTAAAAATCTGCATGCAGATCTTACAGCCACCCACATGCCAGAAGACAACCTCTTGTTTGGTAACGAGAAGCACAAAATTAAACCAATCCCATGCAGACACTGCTACTCTGCAGAGATGCCTCCAGGAGCAGTCTGGGAGCTGGTCAGCTTTAGCAGCAGGCTGGAGGTTGGGCAGCTCAAGGCCCCCGGGCTCCACAGCACCACTGGTGTCTGGAAGAGCACATGGAGCAGCAAAGCATCCATAGGGCCAGGTAAGCACAAGACAGCCTCAGGTCTGCGTGGAAGCCTGGTTCCTGCTAACTGGCACACTGAGCGCAACCCCCAAGGATCCCCAGCACCAGCTGAGCAGCATCAGGGACCCCTCCCCACCTCTACTGCTGCTCCCTGCTGGCGGTGGGAGCCTGGACCACAGCCCCACAGCCCCCTCCAGTGCTAACAGAAAGGTCTGAGCTCACTTTAGAGCTGCACTGGAGAAAAAACAAACCCTCTCACCTGCTCGAAGAACTCGTCCATGAAGCGGTCCCGGTCCACACTGACGGTGACTTCATCGTCATCATCACTGTCCTTCGCCTGCAACGACACGAAGAGAGGCATCAACAAGTGCTTCCTGCCAAGTTTGCAACTCCACTTCAGGAGCCCCTCAGGGGCATCTTCCCTTTCTCTTCTGCTCACTTGCTGCCAGGAGCTGGGGCAAATGCCAGCCACAGCATGGGACACCCCAGGCACCAGAGCACTTACGGACACCAAGAAAGCAGCAGATGGCCAGCTCCATCAATAAAGGCACAATGCAAAACACCACTGCTAGTGACACCCATGCATTTACAGAGCTGGGTAACGTTATGAGCTATCCTCGGCTGTGCGTGAGCACAAGGCCTCTGCAAACAGCAGTGTTGGGAAACACAAGGAATGCTGCAATGGAAGAATGTGAAGGATGCTGCAAGGAGAAAGCACAAGGGATGCTGCAGAGTGCAGAAGAGGTGGGAGAGAATAGAGAATACAACAGAACTAGTAAAGCCACAGCAAGCAAATGAGGGGTTGTCTGCTGAAGCATGTGTGTCATTGTCACCAGAAATGAAAACACCTCCTGTCCCAGCAAGGCAGAGGACACAAGATCACAGGAGAAGGAAAAATTACAGTCCTCTGTATAAGGTGACATTTAAAAGAGTATTATCCAAAACAGATACATGATGGAGGGAAAGGGAAAATTAATGGGGTGGAAAAGTTTCCCTTTACTCCACCTTCACTAGAGAAGGAACCAGTGGAATGGAGAAGATTTAAGAGAGAACTGTCTCTGCTCATCTCGTAACTGTACCACATTTTGCAGCTGGTTACACGTCACCCTGTGGCCCCTCCGCACGTTGCAGAGAGCTGATCAGTGCGGTCTCCAGAGAGATGCCGCTCACCTTGAGATAAGCCAGATGAAATATCTATCCTTCCCCCGTACATTGTCTTTCAACTTAGGGTGACTGAGCTGGGGAGTCAGCCAGGGGAGACCTCAGCTTTCAGCCTTACACTGCTCATGGCTCCCTTTGGTAACCACTAAGTGAAATGCTTAACCAAAGATACGAAGATTGGAGAGCTACCACGATTCCAGTGCAAACTTCACCCTGACAAGCACTAGCAGGAGCGGTGCTGCCCTCACCCCACTGCTCTGTGAACACAAAGAAACCAGGAGTCCAGAATCTGTCCATTTTGACCACAACCAGGCCCCCACACCAGGGTCAGCAGGCAGGAGCTGCCTGCCCAGTAAGGCAGGGACACGGCAGAAGCCACCAGACTGGAAAAGGGTTGGTGCATTTAGATTTTGATGGACCTCAGCAACATTGAGTGAAAGACAACTTCAACTGAGTGAAGGACACCCACAGTGTCTGTCACTGGGGTTGGAGCAGCTGCAGTGTCTTTCACTGTGGTTGCAGTGACTGCAGTGCCTGTTGTCGGGGTTTGAGTGGCTGTGTTGTCTGTTGCTTTGCCATCAGATCCAGAGACATCTTTCTCCTGCTCCTCACAGAGCAAGGCCAAACCCCAGGACGCTGCAGCGAGTCATCCATCTCCGGCATTGCCAGGATGACAGCACACCTTGTCTGAGTGCTCATTTGAAGGCAGCCGGTCCCTGGGGCACAGCAGCGTGCTGATGCACTGGTGGGGTGATGGCTATGTAGGGCAGGACGTGGCACTGCCCCACAGTGCACAGCACGAGGAGCACAAAAGCCCAGCTGGGAGCCCTGCAAAGAGGAAATGACAGAGATGGAGCCGGCTGCTCGGGAGGGCACCATCTGTCCAACCCACGTCACTGGAAACACCCTCCCTGCCACCGCCGCCTCCAACACACAGCGTGAGGGTGGTCGCAGGGCCCCACCATACCCAGCACCATACCCTGTGCAGGACAGCAGCAGCACTGGCTGAGGGGCTGAGCAGGACTCGAGGGGGAGGAGATGCCACCAGCCTGCAGGCACTGAAGGATGCTCCCAGCATCTCTGTCCATCCGCAGCTCAGCCCAGGCACACTGCCAGCTCTCACAGGCATTCTCACCCTGGCTTGAAGTGTTTTCACATACACTGCTGCCAAAGCAGAAACAAAACCAAAATACTCTTCCTAAGCACACCTAAAATGTCCACTCGGCCGACAGTGTTTTGGCTTCCTGCATCCCAGCTGTGAGCATCCCAGGTTTTCAAAGCCACATGGAAAGCTCCGATCTAGGTCAAAGCTACCCTCTGGTGCTGCTTAATACAAGCAGCAAATAATTCACAGCCTTCAAAAGCCTGGGCTTGCTTGCCAGTGACAGTCAAGCAGCATGCAGTCCCAATGCCACATAAGCACACAGTGCACATCATCCTCCCAGTGCTTCCCGGCTGCCGAAATGGCCATCCTCCATCTCTGCATCCCCCATCTCTGCATCCGCCAGGCACACACACTGCAACCTCAGGCAGCAAATGCTGCATCAAGACTCCTTAAAGGGGGAGAGGAAACAGCCACAGCAAAAAGCAGTAAGTCTAAGCACCTTTCTAGAGCCTGCCTCTAAAACCAGCTTACAGCAGGTAACAAGCCCTGCAGCTCTGGTGGGTCACTGGTGTTCCCCACTTTGATATAGGTACCACATGGCAGTGCTGATCACCCCCACGTCACTGGTATTGGGGACGGGTGCTCTGCCACCAGCATGTCCAGAGCGGAAGAACAAGAGGGGTTTGATCAACAGGGCCTAGAGCAACCCTGCTCTAGTGGAAGGCATGTGAGCCCATGGCAGGGGGTTGGAACTGGATGAGCTTTAAGATGCCTTCCAGCCCAAACTAGGCTGTGATTCTATGAGACCCACTCCTGCTTCGGGCACTCTCAGGCAGCACAGGGGACTCAGGGTCCCTGGGCTTTCACCCCACACACAGTGTAGGTGAGGATAACCCTTCTTTTGCAGGGTTTACTTCTCGAGGCCGCAGGGGCCAGGCAGCACCAGGCAGCACCGGCAGCACACCAGGCTCGGGGAGCCACTGCCTCCCTGGTGCCTCTGGAGCAATGGGGAGGGCAGGTCAGCCAGAGCTCCTCCAGCCTCTGCCAGGGCCCCGCGGGGTTAAAGGTGCTCTTCCATAGGGGCTGAAACCCCAGGAGGAGGCCGAGCAGAAGTGCCGTACCCTCCTCTGCCCACCCTGCAGAACAGGCCAGTGACTGGGAAGATGGTCCAGAGCCATGGGGTTTCCTGTGGGTTTTGCAACAACCACACTGCTGATAAATTACTTATTGAGCAGATTCCATCCCTCTGGTTCAAACCAGCCCTGTTCCCTCTGCAGGCACTTCCAGGAAGACAGCAGAGAGCACAAACCAACTGAACAGACTCAGAGCCTGCTCTCTTCCAAAAAGCAGAAGGCGACAGGCAGGGCGAGCTGCAGCAGGGCGCAGTGAGCTCTCTATTAGCTCAGCAATGGCTGTGCAGGCTTTAGCTCCTGCCCTCTTCTGTTAGCGCTGCAGACGAATGTGACCACGTCCAGATCCATCTGCGGAGCGGGTACCGGCAGCAGAGCTGCACCAGGGCAGAGGAGCAATGGGCTCAGCCACTGAGCAGCAGTTCTGTGGACTTGGCAGTGCTGGATCAGCAGCTGGACTCTATGATCCTAAAGGTCTTTTCCAAAGTGAATAATTCTGATCCTATGATCCTAATAATCACCAAAGCAGCCCATACTTCCCACTAACAGCTTCCTGATGAATAAAAGTTCAAGGCACAAATGACTTCAGCATTTGCTAAAGCCGGCAGGCATTTCCAATTCCCAACACCAGCAGTGCAAGGGAGAGCAAGATTTCCAAGAGTTTTGTCCTTAGGTGTTGGCTTTCACTGCTGCAGAATCACGCTCCTGCCCTCTGGCTCGAAGCCCAGCCCTTTTCTCAGAGCCGTGGTCAACTCCAAAGCTCACTTTCAGAAGCAGGCAGGTAAAATTCCATTAAACTATGAAGAACAAATGACAGAGGTGAAAGACGCCACCAGCCCTGCAGAGGGCAAGGCTGAGCTCACGGACCCCCTCCCATAGCTCTAGAACACGGACTATGATCTACCAGAAAGACACCATTACTTTAGGGTCAACACTTTACAGATCTGCAGTCGTGGCTGAAGGACAATCTGGGGGAACACCAGCACGCAGGCTTTTACCTCACCTGAAACTCACCCTAACACCCTTCCGACGGTGCCAGCATCCTTGTTACGGCTCCTGTGCAGAGCAGAGCTCCACGTGTGCTGCCCAGGCAGTGGCAGCCACAACACTCTCCTCTCCCCTCTGTCACGTATTCACCAGGGTCAGCACTCAAGAGAGGATTCTCCCAGGATCACCACCAAGCTTTTGCATCTACCAAGCACTCTGTAATTGACTGTCAAGCCCTGATGATGCCCAGCGGTGACCATGAGGTCTGTACCATACTTCCCACTAACTGGAAGCTGCTGGCAAAAGGAGAAGGGAAGCCTTGGGCAGAGGAGGCAGCACAGGTGGCACCAGAGATCACACAGCCCTTGTCACCAGGAGAGGATCAACACATGAAAATCAGGGTCGTTCATAAAATGGTTCTCCTTCAAACCAGGCTGCACTGCATACAGACACTTACAGGACGTGTTGGTTTTGAAGGGACATCTTCCACTAGACCAAGTTGCTCAAATGGCTATGTATGCTTCAGTGGGAGTGACATTTCCCTGGTGCTCTTGCCTAGGCCATATAAAGGAACCTCAGCACCAATCCTTCCAGAAGGCACATCTGCTAGAAAAACGAACAGTCCTTTCACACACCACAGATTGAAAGGCTGACAGGACCTGATGGAAAACCCAACAGCAATGGCAGGTAAAAAGGAAGACTGAAAACAAGAAAACCCACAGTAAACATCACAGCAGAAGTACTGCACAATGGGAGACCTTCCTGTGGCCACTCGGGACTTTAAGGGGGGTTAGAGCAAAGATGGAGACTTTTGACCAGGGCCTGCAGGGACAGGACAAGGGGTGATGGGTTTAAACTGGACAAGGGTGGGATGAGGTTGGACATAGGGGAGAAACGTGGTACCATGAGGGTGCTGAGGTGCTGGCACAGGGTGCCCAGAGAAGCTGTGGCTGCCCCATCCCTGGCAGTGTTCAAGGCCAGGTTGAACACAGGGGCCTGGAGCAAGCTGCTCCAGTGGAAGGGGTCCCTGCCAGTGGCAGGGGTTGGAGCTGGTCATCTTTGAAGGTTCCTTCCAACACAAACCATCCTTTGAGCCCCTGACACACCACGTGCCACAGCCTATCCTCTGCTCGCAGCCATCAGTCTGCTCCCCCATTTGGGGGGCAAGGCAGCACCCCTATTTCAGACACCAGCCCTGCCATTAGGCACTGAAGACAGAGGCACAGCACCCTCTGCCCCTGCCTTCTGCTCCTTGTGCTTCCAAAGTTCAAGCTCCCCACGACGGCCCCGCTGGCTCTGTGCCTGCTCTGCTCCTGACACAGCACCGGTTTCCCGCAGCGTCCTCTCCTGCCTGCCTCCCCCTCCATGATCTCCTCCAAGGATAACCCAGCCAGTTTGTCCAGGTCACCCTGCAGCCGCCTGGAGCCAGGGCACTGCTGCACGCTCCATCTTCCCGGATCTTCCACTTGGGCTCGCTCTCCTCCTCTTTGCTAATCCACGTAATTTTCTGGAAGTAGCAATTTATCACAGTACTTAGCCTAATGAGCCTGACTGTACATGCTCTGCCTGTAGTGATCACTTTGCATATTGCCTGAGAAATCTTGTTAACGGGGAGATAAACAGCAAAACAAACATTTGTACAGCTCCCGAGCAGCCTGCACAGACACCTGCCATTAAACCAACGGGGACTGGCCTGAACCCCTTTGGCTCCAGCGCTTTCAGACACCCAGCGCTCAGCCAACACACATGCCTTGTGAACCCAACCTCTCAATTACTCTCTGGTGTCCCCAGCACGGCAGCAGGATTCGGGAGGCAAGGAGTGTTCCTGCATTCAGGCTCACTTCGGTGTGAGCACCAAGCCCCCATCGCACTAGACCTGGAGCTCCCCAGCAGACACCAGGGACCCCACAACTGCTGGGGAGCAGAGAAACATCTCAGACAAAAAGCATCAAAGCAGCTGTTGCAGACTGCACATCACCTCTGTTACCTCCCACCACAGGATCATAGAACAGCCAGGATGGAAAAGACTTCCAAGCTCACCCAGCCCAACCTTTATGCAGCCCTGCCAAGGCCACCCCTAACCCATGGCACTGAGGCCTCGTCTCCACAGTGTGTGAACACTTGCAGGGACGGTGCCTGCAGCCCTGCCCTGGGCAGCCTGTTCCAATGCCTGAGCACCCTCTGGGGCAGGAATTGTTGCTCAGCTCCATCTAAACCTGCCCTGGTGCAGCTTGAGGCCGGTTCCTCTTGTCCCATCCCTTGTTCCTTGGGAGCAGAGCCCAGCCCCTCCTGGCTCCATTCTCCTGTCAGGCAGCTGTAGGCAGCCATCAGGTCCCCCCTGAGCCTTCCTTCTCTTCTCCAGACTGAACCCCCAGGCCCCTCAGCCATGCCCCGCTGACAGGTCCAGCAGACCCCAGGAGCAAGGTCTCACCACACCTCACCCCATCCCGCTATCCACGAGCACGGGGGAGCCAGTGAAGCGGCTCCCCTGTCCCAGACAAACATGCTCATGGCATGGACACGGTCAGGCCAGGCTCGGTTCAGTGGTCAGAGCCTTCCCCAGCAGCTTTGTTCCTTTCAGCCCCCAGAAAATCAGCTTTTCGGCATCATAGTGATGGCAAAGCAGAGCTGGCCCGGGCAGCTGTGCGGGCTGCGGACACAGGACATGGAGCCACCGGCCACCACGCACCAGCTGAACTACTTATGTGACCCCTTTAGCTGAACAGAAGAGCTTGAGAACACACCAGGCAACCAAGAGGGTTAAAAGAGGAAAGAAGACAGCAGCTAAATAAGCAAATGTGTTTGTCTCTGGAGGTCAGCAAGGACTTGTACACCAGAGGGTGGCTCTGGCAAAGCCCCGCTGCCCAGATGGAGATCAAGGAGACTCGACTCCTGCTGCAAACAGCAGCCTTGCTCCACTTCACATCTGTGCCCCCAGGAGAGGAATCGTTAGTGGGGATTACTGACAGCTGGGGCTGGAGCAAGCTCTGGCTGCAAGTCCTCAGTGCTCGCGCTGCAGATCTCAGCTCCTGCAGGAGGGAAGAGCAGGGATCCACAGAGCTGGACCCGGAGCCAAGCTTGCTTCCTGCACCCTCCTGTTTTTAACACACACCTCCCCAGAGCTCCCGTGGGCAGGAGGCAGTGCTTGAACCTGGAATGCGGAGGCAGGAGTGGGGATGGGGCCAGTCACTGGGCAGAACAGCACAGCACACAGACACGGATGCTGCTGGAGAAAGGGCCTTGGAAACGGCCAGCAGGGAGGTGAACGGGTGCGGGAGGAAAGGGGCCCAGGAAATCACTTGGAAGCTGGAGATGTGCAGCAGTGGGTCTGCGTTCGTGCTCATGCCTCTCCTGTTGGCGTGGGCAGGGAACCAGCTCCCTACTCAAAAGCTAGGTATTGATGAGAAACAGAAGGTAGACATGAAATAAAGAGCAACTCTTCAAATCCCAGAGGGATTGTTCTCAGTCAACACTCATTTGAGCAAGGCCCAAATGGAAGGTGACCAGGAATGTGCCCACCACTTGCTACGTTTGCTCTGTGGCAAGCAACTGCTAAGGCTTCAGTCCTACAAATACCCCTGCAGCCACCCAGTCTTAGGCAGACGACCGGTCCCACCACACAAGGTCTGTGCTGGGGATCCAAGGCGGGCCTCCAGGCCAAACTGTCCTTGTTCTCCTGTCACCTCTATGGGGAAGGGCCTTCTCACACTGGGGGAGCTTCTGCCACCACTGAAACCCACCAGGCCTGGGCACTGGCCTTGCCAAACCTCTCCCTACAGCACCCAAACCCACGATGTGGGCAGTGTCCATCTCCAGGAACACTTCCACCATGCAACTGCAAGATAAAACATCAGGTGAGCACTGGCTGGGAGGGCATGGGGAGAGGATCTGCCAACTGATAAATGGTCTTTCCCCAGCCAAGTAGAGCCCAGTGACTGCTGCAGTCAGCAGAACTGGAGAACTACTGATAACCCTGTTCACTGGCTCTGTGAACTGCCGACAGCAGAGTCCATTCTCCCCAAATCACCAGCCACGTGTTTCTAACAACCAGCAACACCAAGTGCGTGGAGCTCCTCGAGCAACAGCAACCCTGACCCAAACCATCCAGGTCCACCCAGCCACCAAGCCGCATAGCTCCTGTGTCCCCTCGAAACCCCCTGTCCTGGCCCAGGCAGACATCTCGCAGCAGCCGGCAGCACTCTGGCATCCTCTCCCTCTCCCCTTGCACTGGGGAGCAAGCACAAGGAATTGAGTGTTGCTGCAAAGAGGGCACTCTGGAAGCAGCAACTGCCAAATGCCACTTCCACAGCCGGCCTGACACCTTCAGCACTGACAGAGCAGGATGAGGGGCTCCCTCAGCACCTTTGCAGCTGACACGGAGCAGTGGTACAGTTGATGGGCTGGAGGGAAGGGTGGCATCAGAGGGACCTGGGCAGGCCGGAGGAGTGGGTCTGTGTGACCCTCATGAAGTTCAACCAGGCCAAGGGCAAGGTTCAGTGCCTGGGTCAGGGCAATCCCCAGTACCAGCACAGACGGGGGATGGAGGGATGGAAGGATGGAAGGATGGAAGGATGGATGGATGGACGGACGGAGAGCAGCCCTGTGGAGAAGGACTCAGGGATACTGGTGGGTGACAACCGGGACATGGCCCAGCAGTGTGTGCTTGCAGCCCAGAAAGCCAAGTGTCTCCTGGGCTGATCACCAGCAGCGTGACCAGCAGGTCGAGGCAGGGGATGCTCTGCCTCTGCTCTGCTCTCCTGAGACCCCCTGGAGCTCTGCGTCCAGCTCAGGGGTCCCCAGCACAAGACATGCATGGACCTGGTGGGTCCAGAGGAGCCTTCAAAATGGTCCAAGGGCTGGGACAGCTCTGCTGTGGAGAAAGGGGAGAGAGTTGGGGCTGTGCAGCCCAGAGAAGAGACGGCTCCAGGGAGACCTTCCTGTGGCTGCTCAGGACTTCAAGGGGGCTTAGAGCAAAGATGGAGACTTTTGACCAGGGCCTGCAGGGACAGGACATGGGGCGATGGGTTTAAACTGGACAAGGGTGGGATGAGGTTGGACATAGGGGAGAAACGTGGTACCATGAGGGTGCTGAGGTGCTGGCACAGGGTGCCTAGAGAAGCTGTGGCTGCCCCATCCCTGGCAGTGCTCAAGGCCAGGTTGGACACAGGGGCTTGGAGCAAGCTGCTCCAGTGGAAGGGGTCCCTGTCTGTGACAGGGGTTGGAGCTGGAGGAGCTTTAAGGTCCCTTCCAACACAAACCACTCTCTCATCCTATGGCACTCGCACACGTCACCTCCTCCCACTCTCCCTCAAAACATAATTCATCGTTATCTCACCAGCTGGACCTGTCTCACACCCTGAAATCCTGACATCTCCCAGACTGTCCTGACACTGCCCAGGCAGGACGGAGCTGTGCAGGCCACTCGCAGCCCTGCAGCACCCAGCTGGGATGCCCGGCGGAGCCCAGGCAGCAGAGCTCTGGATCTTCCCCCATCTGCAGCTGCTGACAGCTTTTTACATGCAGCAGCCTCAGCACCACCCTCCTCAAGCTTCCAAGAACACAACCCAAGCAGAGCCTAAATAAAGACATTTCAGGTGCCCAGAGCACAGGGACAAGCAGCTTAGAGACTGTCCCAAAAGCTAAATGAATTCTTTTATGGGTATTTTTTGCCCCATCCCTGCTGTGTCACCAACACCTGCAGCAGCAGGGCTGCTTTTGCAGGTTTCAGGGAAGGGGACCAGCTCCAGCCCCACTCCAGATGGGCAGAAACCACCACCCATGGCCAAAGCCGTGGCACCTACCCACATGCAGGTGACAGCGAAGCTCTGCTGCTCTCCTTCCTGGCATCCTCCCTGGCCAGGCCTTGCTGTGCTGCCTCCACATCAGGAGCACGGGTTTCAGCCATAAGCTGAATTTCCTGTCCCCAGCTTGGTGCAGGGCTGGGGGCACCACCATAACCCTCCTCCCCGCAGGGCGGGTTTGAACACAACCAGAGCCCCAGGGTTCGGAAAACACACAGGATGCGAGCTCTGAATTTCAAGTACCATTTTAAACATCCCCTTAGCTCTTGCTCTGCACAGCAGCGAGACCCTGCACCCCCTCCTCAGCTCCAGCAATGGCTTTAATCTGCTTCTGATCATTCCTGCCGTGTTTCAGAAGCTGTATTAAAACGGGAAGAAACTGGCCCAGGCTGTGGATAAGGCTGGCTGCTGGCAGCACAAACCAAACCTGCCCCAGCACTCCCCATACTCTGCCCACTGCAGCATCCGGCTCCTCTCAGCTGCCTGCCACCACCAAGGCTGGAAACCCACGTTTCCCACAGGCTTTGCCCCAGCATGGGCACCCACTCAGCTCTGGGGCATCCGGATGCTCCAAACTGGACTCCACCCATTCATCCCCAGGAGCCCCCGGATGCAGCAGGGAGCCCTCAGGAGGATGCTGCACCCTTCAGCATGAGGCTGACGAATACGGATCAGCAGCAGGAGCGAGGCAAGAATGTGTCTTATTTTTCTCAAGATGTATTTAAAGGAATAGAGAGATTTTAAAATACCCCACGGCATCACTTCCCAGCCAGCGCCGGCTGCCAAGAGGACATTCGTGGGGCTCATCTTTACTATTATTATTATTAAAAAGCCTATTTTCCAATCCTATTACACAGCCTGTGCTGTTGGTGGAGAAAGAGCCCCCTGTCTGGATGCTTTCCAGGCTGAGCGGGTAGGGTGCAGTTCTTTATATAGCCCCTTTCTTCTCCAGCCCCGACAGCCATCCCTCAGCACCAACAACCACCCCTCACCCCAACAGCCACCGCTGAGCCCTGTGCTGGCATCATCCCAGCTCCATCCTCCTGGGGTTTTCCAGATGGAGCCAAATTCCCGGCTGAAGCAACTCCCTCATGAGGGTCCCTGTGGGGACCGACCCGGGCACCCATCGGCATCCCCCCACCCGTGGCTCGACACGGACCCCCCCTCACCCCCCCCGGGCGATGACAGACCCTGCTTCCCCCGGGCAGACCCTGAAGTCACTGGAAACAAACCACGGGAAGCAGCAAAGCGAGCGCGGGGCGAGGGCACCGGCCGGGGGGTGCTGGAGCAGCGCCCTGGCCCTGCGAGCTCTGCCTCCCCCCGCGCATCCCCGCTGCCCGCACACGCTGCGGGGCTCGGCCCCGTGCCTCGGGCGGTCCCGAGGGGTGCGAGTGTGTCCCCTCCCGGAGCATTGCGCGGTTACACCGGGACCGGGCGCTCCCCCGGGACGGGCTGCAGCCTTCCAGCGCACCCCGCGGGCACCGCACCGGGAGCCGAGCGGACGCCGGCAGCGGGGGGTGCGGAGGGCGATCCGAGCGAGGCGGGTGCCCCCCCGGGGGCGCCGCGGCCCCGGCTCTGCCCAGCCCGGATGACATCAGCGGAGCCCGGAGAATGAAAAAGCAAACGGGGGCGGCCGGGGCGTGAAGCGGCCCCGGGGGGTAACGGGGGGCCTCCGGCACTGCTCGGCCCCGCTGCCCGCGGGAGCTCCCACCGCAGCCCCGCACCCCCGCACCGGGCGCTGCCCTCCGCCGCCTGCAATAATAAACACGCCGTTCATCGCCCTCAGCCCGCCGGGGCTCGGCCCCGCCAGCAGTCGGTGCCCGCGGGAGATGGGTGCCCCCCCCCCCGGGGCCAGCGCCCGCCGCTCGAACCGCCCGTCCCCGGGGGAGAACCGGAGCGGGGAGACCGGAGCGGGAGGAGCCCGGGGAGCCCCGCTCTGGCCCCGACATCGCCACGAGGCTCGGGGGTGCCAGCCCCGGCCCCCCCCCCCCCGCGGCCCGAGCCCCCCCACTCACGGCGCGCAGCTCCCCGGTCCGGTCCTTCATGCTGCCGCTGCGCCCGGCCGTGCGCCAGGGAGGGGCGGGAGCCGCGCATGCGCGGAGCGGAGCCGCCACCGGGACCGGGGCGGGGGAGCCGGGGCGGCGGCAGCGGTGGGGGGGGGGGGGGGGGAATCCACCTGGGCCTCCCTCGGGGCCGCCGGTGACATCGAGCCCTGGATGGACCCAGCATCAACGGGGCGGCCACTGCTGGGGTGCTCCTGGTGCGGGAGTCGGGCCTCGTCCTCCTCCCAGCGCTCCTGGCACAGGCGCCGGGGGCAGCAGTTGAGGGGGTGGCTTTGCACAGGAGCAGCCCTGGTGTCCTAAACCAGGTGAGAACCAAGCAGAAATGTCGGCGTAGAATCAGAATGGTTTGGGTTGGAAGGGACCTTAAAGCTCCTCCAGCTCCAACCCCTGCCACGGGCAGGGACCCCTTCCACTGGAGCAGCTTGCTCCAAGCCCCTGTGTCCAACATGGCCTTGAACACTGCCAGGGATGTCCCATGAAAACCTTACTCATGCTCCCTGCAAACCGTCCAGCCATCCAAATCCAAGTGTCTTCAGAAAGACCTCTTCCCCTGGTCCTCCAGGTTCATGCTCTGTGCACATAACCCCTGGAACTGGAAGCCTGTATCTCAATGAGAAACGGCCTTAGCAAACCCTAAACTGCTTTAAATGTCTCTGTGGGAAAGGCAAGATGCCTGGGGCCCTGACATCTGAGACAATGAAACCGGCAAGTGACTGCAAGTATGGCAAGAGCTGGCACAACGGGCAGAGCCGCCTCTGATCCTAAGAACTGAGACATGGGCATCTCCAGTGCTGTTTGGGAGAGCAGCCCCGCAAGAGCCCTGGAGATGGAGGGACCAAGCGGAGGAGGCTCAGGCTGCTCTTCCTTCGTGCTGGGACTGCAAAGAAACAAAAGTCAGAGGCACACCTGGCTTGAGCAGCGCCTGTGCCTGCAGCACCTATGTTCTGCAGAGCTTTCAGGTGAGTGAGGCAGCTGACAGCAACGGCAAATGCAGCAGAGCAGCCAGAGTCGCATGTGCTCCGCTTACACAGGAAGGATTACCACGGGATTTTGAGCAGGGGTTGCAGGAAGATGCTGGTGGATGCTGCGGCTGGTCTAAGATCAACCCTGCTGTTCCTGAGGACTTGCCTCCAGCAGGAGACTGGACTGCAACTGCTGCTGGGAGAGCTCAAGCAATGCACAGTGAGGAGATACAGCTTTAACCCTCAGCAGCAATGCAGAGAAAAGCAAGCCCTTGGCCCTGAGCAAGGCTGACAGCATGGACACAACAGAAATCCAGAGCTTGGCCACGCTCCCCATGACACGGGAGGGGAGCAGCAAGACCTGCAGCTTGGCTGCAGCTCAGAAACCACCTGGAGTTGTTAATTCATTCTGCATCCACCACTGCCACTTCAGGGACACTGTTCCCTTTGGAGGCACAGGACAGAGATCCTGAAGCAGCTGTCAGAAGTAGTATGTCGAGGAATAGATTGGAAAGCCAAGACTGGAGGCAATGAGTGCAGCAGTGCTGAGGGAGCCTTCCTCAGTGCCAAGAACACAGGCTAAGTCCTATGCCATGAGAGAGGCAGGATCTTGGAGAAAAGGCAGGGATGAGCTGGTTAAGATGGGCCCCTCTGCCCCAGCTCCCTGTGCAAGAGCCTCAACGCATAACTCATGGTCCATGCTGCCCATGCCCATCAGGAAACGCTGGCAAGGGGAGGACTGTGGCATGTCTGACAGTCACAAGCCCCATGTTCCTTCTCCCCATGCTCAGGGAGCAGAGATGATGCCAACAGCCATAACTCCAAATGCTTCTCTCCATGTCAGCAGTCATTAAAAAGTCACTCTTGAAAAGCCAGTATTGTCTACAATCTCACCTGCCCAAACGGTAAGAGGATGCTTCACCATTGCTTTTCCAAGGACAGGACTCCTGTCTCCACACTGCCCATGTCCAGGAGTCCAGCCGAGCTCCAGAGAAGCAGGAACACCAGTGAGCAAGGACGTAATGTTAGCAGGGAAGGGAAACTGCACTACTAGTGCCTGAGGCAATGCACCCAGAAAGGCATCTGACTGATGCGGGAAAGGGGAAGCACTGTGCCCCGTGCACAGGGGGCCTGTCCGCTGGCTGCAGTTTTGGATGGCCCACACTGGTGTGTCCAACCACTTCCAGCCCATCCTGTCCTGCGCACCTTGTACCATTCTCAGAGTGGTTTTGCTCAGCCCTAGGTTCTGGGAACCCTGGGAAGGTGGTGATGGCACAAGCGGGTGCCACAGCATCACAGCTCAGCTCTGCTGCCATGGGGTGAAGAGCTGCAGAGGCACACAGGGGCTTTGGGTGCTAACAGAGAAGAGTGAGCAGCATAGCAAAAACAGGGCCAAAACTGCATCCAGGATCAAACTACAGAAAGGAACAGACAGATCTATACATATACAGAGGTCTATGTGTGAAAGGACAGGACAAGGGGAATGGCTTTAAACTGACAGAGGGGAGTGTTATATGAGCTCTTAGGCAAAAGTTCTTCCCTTTGAGGGTGCTGAGGCTCTGACACAGGGTGCCCAGAGAAGCTGTGGCTGCCCCATCCCTGGCAGTGTCCAAAGCCAGGTTGGACACAGGGGCTTGGAGCAAGCTGCTCCAGTGAAAGGGGTCCCTGCCCATGCCAGGAGTTGGAACGGGATGAGTTTTAAGGTCCCTTTCCAACCCAAACCACCCTGTGATTCTGTGATTCCATGACATGCACAAAAAGAAGGAAAAAAAATCAAAATGTGACAGGAGAGGGGAAAGGCTGGAAAAGGAGAGGTGACCAAGGGGAAGAAGGAGGGAATCCAGGCCTTGCAAGCACAACTGCAGTGGAAACACTGGACATTGTAGGTGAAGTGTTGAGGAGCAAGCTGGGCTCTGTGTTCCCAGCAGCAAGAGAAGTGGCCGCTCATGTGGGTTACAGTTTGTCTGATCTCTCAGACTGCCAATACCACCTCCAGAGCCGTAAGAGCACCACAGTGCTCACAAGGATACCAGCAGCAGAAAACAAGATATCACAGGCACTGGCAGCGTGGGATGGGAACCCCCCAGAGGAACAATAACCACCTGGCAGGAATCACACACTCCCTCCTCTTCACGCCTCCAGCAGCAGCCCAAGCACAGGCTTTGCTCAGCTCAGGCACAAGCTGCCACTGTCAATTGCTCGGTACAAGAAAATTTGCTATATAAAAAACAAACCAAACCCCATCTGGAAGGGGTGATCTGTAGTCTCCATCTTCATGTAAAGAACAGGTTGAACAAATGGGCTTTAAGTCAAGCTTATGTTGCCTGAAGGAAAGCAGTGGACTAGATCTTGGTATCCAGCTTGACTTTTGAGGTTTTCCAAGGGCAAGTGAAGTTGCAGGAAGGCCACCATTCACTCCTGCCCAAAGGACCAGTCCTCTCCTTGTCAGATCTGGAAAGCTTGAAACAACCTGGAATCACATCTCCAAGACATATTTTTCTCTCACACACTGCAGAAACTGTTTTGAAAGTCAGATTTTCTTTAAGTATAAGAACTTGTGAATAAATTACAGAGAAGTCTGATTCCATCAGTTCTTTCTGATTTTGTGTTACTCTAGAAAACAATCCTGACAGATGAGAAAGGGAATCACCTCCAGTCTACACAGCACTAGGGTTCACTTTCAAAACCTGTGCAAACCAAAGCAGTGAGGAAAATTCAATCAAACTAAAGCAATCATTTCAGTGCAGGAAAAAGGCCCCACAGACACTTTATTCTTTGACTGATTCAATGGAGTGCTCGGGTCAGTTGTACTCTGGCTTGCACTGAAATACTGACATCAGCTTCAGGAACACAGGCTGCACCCTGAGAAGACAGTAAGTGTAATAAAAAGGCAGCTGGGGGTGAAAGGCAAAGCAGCCCAGTCCTTCACTTCACTGCCAGGAGAGCGCCTGCAGGGAGCTCTCCTCTTGACACTCCAACCCGGGGGCTAAGGTTAAAACACACCGAGACAACAAGCAGGCACCAGTAATTGTTTAGTAACAAGCACTGAAAGCGCACACTGCAGATGAAGCACTCCTCTCCCTCCTCACATGCTACACAGCAATGAATCTCTGCAGGACACATGCCTGCTGCAGCTCCTTCTGCCCCAGGGCAGCCCCATAAGGGGAGGATTGCTGTGGCCGGGGCCCTCGCAAGCCCTGGGATGGGACCAAGCCAAAGAAGTGGCTGAGGTTTGCTGGCAAGGCTGCAGTCTGAAGTTATCATAGCCCAGTTCTTCCTTAGCTGAGAGCAAACACCATTCCTTTGGTCTGCCTTCATCAGTGGAAAGCAGCTCCCCAGTCACCTCAACGACTCATTTCTCCATTTCCTACTTGTTACATTTACACTGGAACTTCTAATAGCTGCTGATCTACATTGCACAAGCCCTGCCAACTGCCCACAGCCTTTTCGTCCACCAAGCCACCATTTCTACCAACATTACCCTTTGTTTCCCCAGTTTATTTAATGAGATGCCCAGAAGGTCCCTAGGGACTGAGCTGGCTCCTGCCCCCATGCAGACCACACCATGGGTTAAGGCTGCAGGATCCAGACTCAGTTCACAGCATCCCCCAGCCTGCCAGGCTCCCATCCTATCAACTAGTGCTCTCTTGTCCCAAGCTCTGATGCACCCAAAACTGTCTCTTCCTCTCCCTTCTCCCGTTGAGTTTCACTGCAAAGGCTCTGTACAGGGGAAATTGTCAGGGCTGAAAGTGAGGTCACAGGCCTCTGCTGCCCCCATGGGCCATCTCTTACTTCACCTGTGCATACCTTGTGGATGCACAGCCCCTGCTGCTCCAGGTGGCTGGGCTCCTTGGCAAGCTCAAAGCACAAGCCCTGCGCCAAAAACCAGTTTTGACTTAAAGATCCATATTTCCATACATGTATATGTACCTGCTGTTTATATTTATGAAAAAGCATGTTCAAACAACATTTGCAGAAGGATTTCTCCAAAACATCATTTATGAGCACCCTTTTGTTCTGTCAGGCCAAGGAGGCTGCAAGTACAAAGGTGTAAATCTGCTAACAATGCCTTACTTTGGAAGAATTGCCTGCTTGGTTCAATTTTCCTCTCCTGAGTTCCTGTGAGATTTTACACTCTTAAGCGTAAAATTAACTATTTATCCAGCAAAAGTCCTACCATGATGTAAACCTTACTGCATCTCTGTGTGACCTTAACAGCTAATACACTCAATTCAGCAAATCCTGCCTCATAAAAGCACTGAGCAACAAGCATGTGTCAGGAACGTGACCTTCTAACCAGTAGAGTCTACTCTGTGACAGGCTCTGCCGTTGGCATGATCTCCGTCAGAAAGGTGTTCTGTTACATTATTGATAAAAAGAGTATTCTCTTAACCTTGTAACTCAGTCCTGAGAAGGGTCTCTGAGATGTGCAATTCAGCTATTATAAGCTGAATTATTTTTATAAGCTATATAAGCACAACAGAAATACCCAGAGGGAAATCAAGTATTGCTCAGATAGCCTGCAATAAACACACAGGGCCATGACGTGAATGAGCATCAAAAACCAAGAGATAGCAAGTGCTGCATTCTCCCCGAGTGCTTCACCCCTGGGCACTGAGTGGGTCAAGCTCTGCAAAATGTGACTGTTCAAGACCATCATGAGCACACACCTCAATTCTGCTGCTCCAAACTGGGCATGTGCCTTCACAGCCACCACATCAAAAGTGGAGACCTGACTCATGCGCAAGACACATCATCCAGCTCGAGGCCAAGGACACTGTGCTCTGCTTAACAGGCCATGCTATCTAATACATGCTGGCAGCCTCTGCCATCAAAACAGAGGGGCAGCAGGCAAGGAGGGAGTGCAAAAACCCTGCTGTAATTGAATTTGCCAGACCTCCAAGCTGACAGATGTGGAACTTACAACAAAGGTCGAGGAGGAACAAACGCAGGAGTTTGGTTTTCCCAGTGAAGGCTGGGACAAGATCAAAACAGCAAGAAGGGAGCAAGGAAGACAGGAGATAACGGAGTACCAGGGAAGAGGAGAATGTATTAACAATCACACACAGCTGCAACCACGACCCTCATGTTCCCTGCAAAGGAAGAACATGCAGAGCACAAGGAGGAAGGCCAATTCCTATTCTATATTCTGCCTGTGAATTCTAACTCAACAGAAACATTCAGATCTGTATAGTCTCAGCCTGAGATTTTTCTTTCTATCCTTTTTGCTGGGAGCAGAGAACACAGGGAATTGTGACTTGTGCACAGATCAACACAGCACCATCAGTCTGCAGGTAGCCTTAAGACAGGAACAAAAATGGCAGCAGGGGGAAACCAGCCTGAGAAAAGAAGAAAGTGGGTAGAGACTGGGTACACACGTGCTTCCCAGGAAGCAATACAGCATCCTGAAACCAGAGATGGAACAAGGAACCACAACCCAAATGAACAGCTACAACAGTTCAAAGTTCAGCTGCTGTGCAAATGTTCGAATCTGCCCTTATCTGCAACCTGTCCAACCCAGCCAGAGTTCTACTGGGAACTAATGGGAATGCATGTTTTCAGCTGGATTTCTGAACAGAAAGAATCCTCCTGATCATCACTGCAGAGTCAGAAACATGCACATACAAGGAACCACTGAATGTAAGCCTCTTTGCCAGTTCTCCATCTGCCAAACATAATTCCTTTAGTTTGATTTCATATATTACATGTGGCAGAAAGCTCTCTAGAGGAATGAATCAATCTTAAGGCACAAGTGGACAGATTCATTTTACTGTTGACTGACCTATAGCTACAAATACTGACAACAATTATCAGAACTTCTGAAGTTCTCTACTCATTTCAATAACTCTCAAGCAGCATTTACACCCTGACCTTCAACACCTCCTCTTCTTGAAGAAGAAAAATAAACACACCACATCATGCAGACTTGATTCTCACCATTTACTACTTAACTCCTGAAAAGGCATTCAAGGCTCCACAGGTCCTATGTTATTATTTTAGTCTGCTCAGCAGAAAAGTGAACAATTGGCTGTATCGTTAGAGCCTGGGAACAAAATGCATTGAGAAAATGGAGCTCATTCCATAGCTACCTGTGGAAGTGCAGCTATTCGGGATCTGCTACAGGCTCCTACCCTCACCCAGGGAAAATGACAAAAGAAGGGCTTCAGAAGCTTCCCAACACCAGCACTGTGACTCCTGCTGAACAAATGGAGCTTGTGTGGGAGCGATGTTAAACACTCGCCTGCAGCAGAGGTGGTCGATCAAGGTTCCTGCGACTGGTGCACAGTGGAGGCAGAGGTGCTGATGAGGTCCTGAGAAAGGCTCTCGCGTGCTTCCTGCATCCGGCGTCGTGCTCTCTGGAAAGCCTCTATAACACAGCAGGTAACAGCAAGCCAGAATGCATCAGACAGTCAAAGGGAAGGGGAGGAGTGCCTCTCTCTAGTGAACATCATCTCTCCTGTCCCTGGAGCCTCACTTCCTATTTCTAGGTGCTACCAAAAAGCACCTGGCCCTTGCAGCCCTCTTCACTTATTTCTAGCACTGTCTTTGCTCCGTGCATAATGAAATCGGAGGCAGAGCCTTTGCATCTGTGCCACAAGCTATGCTCAGTGCCCAGCGTAGGCTTTGTCCTCACAGAGTGGTTATCCCTCATGCCTCCTGCAGTTTCCACCTCAGATTTAATTTCTGCTATGGAGTCAGAGAGCTCATGATGCAGGGACCAGTTATCCTCACAGTAACAGATTCTCCTGAAACACCCTGCCCTCTCTGTAAAAAGGGGACAAATGTGAACCAAAGGCTCGCCAGGGAGAATGACACTGAAAGCCCTACCCAAAACACTGTAGACAGAGCTCTGCTGTCTGAAGCCTCCAAGTTGGTCCAGAACACTCTGCATGCGCTGCCTCTTGCCACTGGTTTCCAGAAAGGCCCTGCACAGAGGTACAGGTTAGGTCAGGGCTGGCAAAATACAGCACACAAGATGGAGCTCGTACCCTGCTGCACTCACTTAGACTGCTGCAGGCAGTACAGCCGGAATGTGACGCTCCCGGTTGTCTCTGTGCGAAAACCAAAGCGGCTCAGACGCTCTCCCTGCAAAGGCAGCACAAGTTAAGAGAAACTGCAGCCTGCAAGCTGCTGCAGCAGGCTGAGCCCAGGAGCACTGCCCACCAGCAGCATGCACTCCTGTGGGGACAGTCTCCCCCTTCCCCACTGCACATGGAAAGGGAGGCTAGAAAGAAGGGCTGTGCTGGGGCAGGTCCTAAACACAAGTGTAGTGGAGGAAGGTTTCAACAACTGCACCAGGGTTTGCTCCCACACAAAGCTGCCAAGGCCAGCTTGCTCATTACACCAGCAAGCAGCTTTCTTAAGAACATGAGATCTCTGCCCGCCGTACACCCATCGGTGTCCTGCTTCAGGAAACTCTTCCAGGCACAGTACAGCTCAGACTCCTTACCAAAACACAGGAACAAGTCTATAGCTGGTAACAACTGCTGACCTGACAGACACTTTTCAGAGAGAGCCAGCACAAGCAGGGTAAGTCAAGGCTTTGGACCATGTCCACCCACTTCTCTAAGCTGTACACACCTGAGAAGGCAGAAAGCTCTGCCTCAGCATTTGCCAATTCCTCTGTTCATGGCCACAAGTCTCACAGAGGAGACACTTCTTTACTCAGAAGGACTGGGCCACCACCTCATCCTTGTTCAAACCCAATCTAGGCTGTCTGGACAGCCACAGACATCTGAAGCTGACAGCATAACCCATCATCTCCAAGCCAGAGCAATGCCCTGGCAACTGAGCCCACCTCAAAGGTTGATGGTGTCCTGACGTAGGTTATGTCCTCCAGCTCAGGAGATCCTCCAATGAAAAATCTCCTCAGCTCAGCAACTGTTCCCAGCTCCACAGGGCGCCAGGTAGGGATGGTGAAGTTATGGACACCTGACCCAGGACAACAGGACAGCCTTAGCAGCTATGACCAGCAGCCTACACAGAGTCACTAAGGGCAGCATGGTAGATGGATACCTGCTGACTCAAACCACAGGAGGCTGAAAATGGAAACACTCCACTGTATCTCTAGAACATTTCCCAGTGAGTCAGCCCCATCAGTCACACAGCGTGGAAAGAACCACCTGCCCATGAAGAGCATCTCCTTACTACACATGGGTGTCAGAACAGTTGCAACCTTCAGACTCCGTATGGGACAGAGAGTTCTACTGCTGTGGTAAAGATGGATATGCAGCACCACCCAGGAGCTTTATCACAAAAGGTTTGGTGACAGAACCACCAAAGTAGCAAGAACAGCAACACTGGATGTGTCTCCACAAGGCAGAATGGTGCAGGATGCAACAAATCCTTCTTTGCTGCCCCACAGACAGCTAGCTATACCCTGCAAAGCCTCCCCAGGACCAGCTGAATCCATCCCCAAGAGAACACTCTTCTGCCCTCATTCTGCCAGTCTTCTAGACTCATTCTGCCCAAGTATGTTTTACCTGGAGATGCTGGCAGCACCAAAGAACCATACCCTTCCACACGGTATCTCTGCCAGAAATCCAGGGACAGGACCTCAAAGTAGAGAACAGGCCACTGAGGGAGACTCTCTGCAAGGAAGGGAAGCAGATCACAGCTTTGTGAGGGAAAACTATCATAGAGAAAAAAAGCCAAAGGACTAAATGCCCAACTCCATTAGCAGGACATCCTTCCTTTATTTCTTCTACAACCACTAACTGAGACATGTTGGTCATTATTTTCCCCCAGAAAAGTTGAACCCTCAGGCTTGAGGATGTCCTCCTTTTGGCATTTAAACTACAACAGCAGATGAAAACAGAATTACTGATGTTTGAAATTTGGGAACATCATTTGCTCTGACAGCAAATCCAAGCTGGTTCCTCGGTTATCTTTGAGCAGACAAGACAAAATCTGTAACTGATCTGATGCCAAACAGAGAAAACTTTATCTCTGACCCTTCCCACCGTTATCGGGGGATTAGTATGTTGGATTCTCCTATGGGTCCCCAAGCATTTCTTTTTTCCACAATGAAACAACTCATAGAATAACTAGGCTGAAAATTCATTAGTGCTGCTTGAATACACAAATCCAACACGTGCACTGGATTCAAGTGGCAAGGCATGCCACAAAGCTGCCCCTAGCAATTGCAATCCAAAGAGCAACTGGGGTTGGTGAGGAAGCAGCAGCTGCGCAGTGAAGCAGCAGGAACAGGCAGCAAAGCCCAGCTTAACAGAGCTGGAAGTTTCAGAGTGACATAAACTACACAAAGATTACACAGGTCACTGAGTGTGTCTACAAATGTAAGGCTTAGCACAGAGCTTCAGTCGTGCACAAAAAATCTGCCTGGTTTTTCTGCTGTGGTATCCCAGGGCTCTGTGCAGTACGTGGGGCATGGCAACACTGCCCAGCATGCCGGGTATCCCAAGGCAGAAAAGGGATCCAAGATGTTTTTCAACTGGACATAGCTGACTACAGCCTGGAAGCAGAGCAACATCAATGCATACATACAAATGCTAATGCACTGCTGGGCAGGGCAAATACAGTATGTGTCCAGAGGCTGTGTGGTGACAGGGTAAACAACTGCTGAAAGATCAACAACTCCCTTTATTTAAATCTGTCCTTTCATGTTGGAGAGGGGCCAGCAAAGTGCCAGACAGCACCAGGCCTACACTGCATCCAAAGATTTCAGTTTTACATGTCAGAGCAATGAGGAAATTCGTGTGGAAGTGAGCAAAACCGAAAAACCCACCTTCTGATTCAGCTCCTTCAGTGAAAAACATCTCCAAAGTGAAGGGGTAGCTGAAGTATGCCACGTTCTCCTAGAGAGGGAACAAAACAGATCAAGTGCCTGGACAAGAGAATTCACCACCAGCACTGCAGGGGGCACAGAGAGAAGAGAGAAAAAAAAACTAATGGTATAAAACAGGTAATGGTGCCCAAACAATATTGGTTGTATCACACTAACAAACACCTGACTGCACAGTGCACCTACTGAGTACACTCCTGAGTGCCATGAAGACGGAATGGGCTGTTAAAAAGAATGAAAAAGGGGAAAGAGTAGCACCCACAAATGACAATTCAGCCAACTGTGGGAGTACTACATTGCCACAATCTCTCTATGAGCCAAGCAAAATACTTCAAACAATGTACAACAGAAATGCTGTATGGTAATTATTTTTGTGATATGCAAACTAGCTCACATAAAAGCCATTTACAAGTTGATAAAATTCGAATTTTCTAAGAGAAGAGCTGGAGACAGCAATGGAACCAACTTCCCACACAGGAAGAGGGCTTTATTTTGAGAAATCAGTTTTGACTTTGTGCATTCCTGCCCCAGGCCAGCCAAAACGATGCTTTGTTAACTGAACATTTGAGACACAAAATCAAAACTTTGAATTTGAAACACAAAAATTAAAGCTCCAAAGGCAATCGATCAGCTAGAAGGAAGAAAAAAGTGACATTCCAGAAACTGCTCTGAAGCACTTTCATCTGATCTAGTTTTATTTGGAACCAGTGGCACTATGAAAGATGGCAAATATAACTAGAATGAGGAGAATCCCAAACATGCTTGGCTCTTGAAAGGAGTTCTCAAGCCAAGACCTTTGCTAAATATATTTGTAACTTGTTACACCTGTTCCACTTCAAAGAATGCCTGTTCAAACTGCTCTGCACGTCTGAAAGTGTCCTTACCCAGCCCAATGCCTTGGTGGCACAGGTCTGCGTCACTCCTGATAGCTGCTGAGACGCTGGGCTCGACCACTCTGGGAGGAGAACATGAGCACAGCAGTGAACACTTTGGGTGACAGGGAGGACTCACAAACCAGAGCAGCCCAAAGAATGTCAGTCCCAGATGACTGGGATAACAGATAACATCACCCACACTGAATATCCCCTAGATGTGTCCCACCCTGTCCTGTTCCAGGCAATGGCTGCTCCCCACAACCTCCTGGAACAGCTGATGAAAAGCACCAGCCCTTTCTTAAGAAAGTAGTACAAACTTCTCTAAATGCACTGGGTAGCAAAAGCAGTACCTCTTTGGACAAATGTCAGGGTATCAACAGAGAGGGGAAGCCAGAGCCATAGCTTCAGGGAAATTAAACATGCAGCAGGATGTGCCTGTTAGTGCTGAAGCCTTATTTGTAAGTCAAAATTCTTATTTATCAGTCAATTTTGTGTTAGTGTCAGCACAAAACATGGAACATGACAGCAAGCACTGAAATCAGGAGAGGTCACTGCTGAGGTGGAGAAGATAGCAAGACTGTTCTCTGCAGGACAAGGGATGAACTTTGGGCAGGCTGCTGGACACCATCACCACCGGTTGAGAAGCCAATGGACCTCTGTGTCCCAGCCTAATTTGGAAGAGATGAGAGAGGAAGATGCTATTTTCTCCCAAATATTAATTTAATCCAAACTTTTTAAGTTATGCAATTTTAGCTCTGAAGACCTCTAACTAGATCCCAGGCAAACATTAACTTCTACTGAATTTTAGCAGAGCTGATCTGATGGACCAGCAGAAGCACATTTCATCCCTTAAACTGCTGTGATATGGCTGGAAATGTGAACACTTACGATTTGGCAGCTCCACGAAGAAATAGATGTAGAGGTTGTCATACTCATAGCCTTGAGCTGAAACTGAGCAGAGAGAATGAATGTCAGCTGCTCACTTCCAAACTCCTCCAGAACTCACAGCAGACTTTTGGGAGAGCCAGCACCAATAACCTCAGGTTTTCTCAGTTACTGCTGGAAGCTGGGAAAAGCCAGGGCTTTCAAAGTAACAAAATATGGCCCTCAAAGAAGACTTCTCTACACTAGTCCTGTCCTCATATCAGATTAGGGACATCACACACTTAATTGCTTTCTTTGCTATAATCTCTATTAACATCCCAATTTGCTCTCTTTTTTCAGATGTTTGTCTTCCTAGCACAGCTGCAGTATTTGTAACCTCCAATCTGGAAATGCCACTCAAGGCCTTAGTCTGCAAAACCAGGAGAGGAGAAGTAAAGGATTCTAGGGCGAGAATCACCTTCTCTGGACCAGCCTGTGATCCAAGAACCCTTGGACCCTTCAAAGCCTCAGCTATCCCCGCAGATCCACAGTTAACTGTAGTTACAGTTTAGAATAAGGACTCACCTATTTCTCCATTCACAAACAGCCGCAGTGTACCAGGAAGGGTCTGTAAGAATGAGCAGACAAGCAAGGTAAAATGCTCAGTGACCACTGGTGGAACCTCAAACAATCCCCTCCCAGCAGTCCTCATACAGGTATGTCACAGATGTTTGTACATGAATGATTCAGACTGCTGGCCAGGTAGGAGTCATGGCTTCTCATATCACTTTCCGGAAGCAAAGAGCGCCTCTGGAGAGAGGTTCTCTAGAGAGACCAAATTCCTTGGCTGCAGGAGTTTACTGTTCTGTAAATCAGTCTCTTACAGACTTCAAAACGGATATAAAATGTACTGAGAAGTCACCTGCAGAAATCATAGTCCTGTGTTCTCCTGAGGTGTTCCTGCACTTGCCCCAAGTGGGGGAAGGAGGAGGAAGCACAGGACAAGCTGAGACACTCTACTAAGTATAACAAAGTAGAACTTTCACATTTTGACAAACAAGATTTGAGCAAAAAAAAAAGACTGTAGTCTGGGTAATTCAGTGAGAAGGGAAACTAAAAGAGTTTGGGGGTGGGAAGGGCTGTTCACCTGAACAAAGTGGCACAAGGACACGTTTGACATTCAAGAAGTTAACAGCAATCACTATCCCAAGAGATATAAATCTTCTTGAAGTGGTACAGTCAAAGGCCTTCACACAAAGCATGCGGTCTCACAGAGACTGCAGTGCTCAGCACGTGCTGCTGCTGGCCTGACAGACACAGGAGGGATCTCTGTAGGGCTCACATCCATTGTAACCCATCCCTTTGGACCTTTACTGCAAGGTAAAGGCTGCCAACACCCTAGAATGAAACAGTCTTTGGAGACTGTGGTACAAACAGCAGCCATGCTAACCAGCTCAAGAGTCTGCAAAAGCATCAGGGCTTCAGGTACTCACCATTTCAAACTCTGAACCTACAAGACCACTGAGGTATTCCTTGTACTGGCCATACAGCTGCAACCACAGAACAAACGCATTAGAAAAGTGTCTTTCTGATTATATTTTTACTTATTGCAAAGTTTGTAATGGATGTAACTTAACCCCAATCTAAGCTGTCAACAGGCTTAGTACACAGGGTTTTTAACTGCTATAGCAGAAGTAGGGAAATAGGAATCTACGAGAATAAAGGCGTGCAACTGCTAACACTGCCGAGAACTTCAGCTTCAGAGAACACCTCACCAAAGGCCACTCTAAGGGATAAAGAAGCCACCTGTGTGCTGGGCTGCATCAAAAGCAGCGTGACCAGCAGGTCAAAGGAGGTGATCCTGCCCCTCTACTCTGCTCTCATGAGACCCCACTTGCAGCACTGTGTGCAGTTCTGGAGTCCTCAACCTAAGGACACAGAGCTGTTGGAGCAAGTCCAGAGGAGGTCATGAGGATGATCGGGGGACTGGAGCACCTCCTGTATGAAGACAGAATGAGAAAGTTGGGGCTGTTCAGCCTGGAGAAGAGAAGGCTGCATGGAGACCTCATAGCAGCCTTCCAGTATCTGAAGGGGGCTATAAGGATGCTGGGGAGGGACTCTTCACTGGGGACTGCAGGGATGGGCCAAGGGGTAATGGGTTCAAACTTAAACAGGGGAAGTTCAGGTCGGATGTAAGGAGGAAATTCTTTCCTGTGAGGGTGATGAGGCACTGGAACAGACTGCCCAAGGAAGTTGTGAATGCTCCATCCCTGGCAGTGTTCAAGGACAGGCTGGAAAAAGCCTTGGGTGCCATGGTTTAGTGTGAGGTGTCCCTGCCCATGGCAAGCGGGTTGAAGCAAGATGATCTTAAGGTCTTTTCCAAACCTAACTATTCTATGATGCTAAGTACCTTTATGAACTGCCACATCCAAGAAGGCAATTCAGAAAGATCAGTACATGAGATCCTGGCACATTCCAGATAACAAGAAATCATTCAATAAGTATACAGGAAGAAAGGAGATTGAGGAAATCGTCTGCCAGCTGCTCAAAAGCAAAGGAAAACCATTGGCAGGTGATAGTAGAAAGGCATGAATTTAGGTGGTTTCTTGCACCACTTCTCACTGCATCACTGCAGAGGCCAACACAACTAATATCAGGCAAGGCCTCTACATACAGTGAGAAATAAAGCACTTGGAATATTTGCTGGAGTTTTCAAATAGCTGGGGCTGTCTGTGAGTGATATTCACTTTGTCACCTTTAGGTGTCTAAAGCACAACTATGTCTCTATAAGGGTCACAGCGCAATTACATCTCCCTTTGTCAAATCAAGAGGACTAGTCAGTATGATCAGTGGAGGTTGGTCCTTACGTCTCTGAACACACGCTGCTCACGTTCCTCATCCTCTGGCTGCATTTGGACAGATGCATTCTCAATGGTGTATTTCCACACCTCATGCTTCTCTCCATCCACTTCAATCCTGCAGAGCCCCAAAACACATGGGCAAAATTCCCCCATTAAGCAGAGAACAGGCAGCAACAGCATCAACTGTGCCAGCAGTCCTCCCTCCACCAGGCCCGTGCAGCAACCAAGGGCACTAATGGCCCTCTCCTCATTCCCAAGTGCCTGCTAGCATCAATGACTCAAAAAGGGAGACTTGCCTGTGCCCAGCATATGCATAAACTCCATCCCTAGGGATTGGCACCAAAGCCCCACACATCCCACATGCAGTGACGCCAAGCACAAGTACAGAATAATCTTGTCTCAGAACAAGTTAATAATAAAGTTAAATAACATGGAATAAAGTTAAATAACATGGAATAAAGTTAAAAAACATCCCTCAATTAAAGTGCTGATCTATTGACTGAAGCAGGACCAGGAAACAGCAGTTTCAGACCTATCAGCCCATGGAAGTACCAGCACTGCCCCACTCACTGGTAGGCTCCTTTGGTGCCAGTAAAGTCCGGCTTCACTGTGATCACTCCATTGTCGTCCACCTTGATTGTGCAAAGAATATGTTCACACTCCCTGCGACCAAGCCTAATGGAAGACATCAGGAAACACAGTCTAAAGAGAGACTACTCTTGCTCTGGAACAGCAAGCTGGTAAAGGCCCATAGGGTACAGAAAAAAACAAACACACACATACTTTCCTACATTAGCTTAAAAAGCCTTTTGGAGGGATACACGCAGTTACCTCCCAAATGAGGGAAGAGACAGAAAGAAATAGCAAGTCAGAGTTACCAAACTCTTGGAATTCTCTCCCCTTAACTAATGAAAGAAAAAAGGATTTGAGTAAGGAGGGAAGACAAGTTTTTCTTCTGGGGAATTAAGGTCACTTCAGGATTTTACTTACTTCCCATAAGGTCCCAAGTCCCCCATGATGTACATGGTCTGGACAGGAGTGTTAATCACATGACTACTCCTTATAAATTCATCTGAGGGTTTCCAGGTGATGATTTTTGACTTCAGAGAACCTGCTTCTCTGTCAACAACAGAACAGCACCAGTCACAGCTCACTTCAGCAATCCGGCACAAGCAGCACCAGTCCCCCATAACAAGGAACTGCTGGATTCCAAGTTTGACACAGCTCAACTTCCACAGACCAGGCTTCTCTGTGGATGGGGCACCAGCTCCAGGAAACCTGCATTAGCAAGCTCTGAGCCCATTTGCACTCACATTGGCCTGCAGTCTTGTCTCCTCCTCCTCACATTGGCCATCCTCTCTGCCAGATAAGATGGCACCTCATGTTCTGAGTCAGTTACCTTCTGGAAGTACTGGAGGAGAGAAACAGATGGGCACTAGCTTCATTGTAACAGGACATCCTTCCCACAGCTTCACTTCTGGAGGAGAGAACAGCATGCTCACATGCTGAGACAAACTGCTAGAAGATTTGCTGGTTTTGTAGTAAACTACAGCTAACCTCCACCCAGCAAGTTACCTACAAATCAATGTTACAAAGCCAAGTCCCTCCAGGCTGAGGGACTATCATTCTGAAACAGGAAGATCTCATCCCAGGTCTGAGGCACCAAGTGAAGCTGCTCTGCAGAGACAGTATGCGCTCCTGCATACAGGAAATCTGGCTTGCTGCTGCATGGCCAAGACCTGACACATGTTCCCTCTGTGGCAGGTCCAGTGATTCTGACAGACACTGCTGTATAAACTATGTGTAACTCAGACTGGTACCTCCTCCAGGTTGGTGAACCGGTCGTGATCCGTGTAGGTGAAGATGCGACAGTTTTTCCGGCCTCCAGCCCTCTCCAGTTTGCGGATCTCCTCCCAGTACTGCCGGTCCAGGGGTGTCTGGCAGGCAGACTCATTCTGGTACAGATCCACCTCAAACTGAGAGCACAGCAGGTTGAGCACCAAAGCTGCCTTTCCCCAGCCCAGCCCAACCACACTTTCCAGCCGAGATTCCCAAACCCATCGCACAGAGAGACAAAATCCTTTGGGAATACCAGCAGACAGCCCGAGAACGGGCTCCGGCACCGGCCGGATGCCCGCCTGGGGCGCTCGGGCATCGCGGGTCACCCCGCAGCAGGACTCCGCGGGGCCACCCCAGGAGCACCGCCCGCGTCAGCCGCAGGCCCACCTGGCTGAAGAGCTTCTCCTGCCACCCCACCTCGGCCTCCTCCTCCTCCTCCTCCTCCTCCGGGGGCCGCCGGGCACCTGCGGGACACGGCTCGGTTACGCCCGCCCGCTCCCCCTTGCTCCCCGTCCCCTGCTCGGGCCCCACGTACCGGTCCCGGCGCGGTCGGCCAGGCCCGGGAGCACGGGGCTGGCGAGCGGCGGCGGGGCCTGCGGCAGGAAGGGCCCGGACGAGGTGCCCCGCCAGAGGCGGACCCTGCGGGGAAGGAGGGAGCGTGACGGAGGCGGATGCGGGCCTGAGGCCGGCCTGGGGCCGGGAACGGCCGCTCACCGGAGGCGCAGGTTGCTCACGGGGTCACGGGACCGATACACGGCCCCGCCCGCGCCGCTCAACACCGCCGCCATGGCGCGGGGCCGCCGCCTCGCTATGGAGACGGCACGGCGCGCACAGCGCCTCCTTGCGGTCCGGAGGAATGGCCTCCCGCCGCTCCCGGGAGCGTTTTGGTCCGTTCCCGTTGGAACGCTGCAGGAGGCACACCGGCGGTGAGCGCGCGGTGCCGCGTCACAACCCCTGGGGGTCAGATCTCAGGAGCATTCGCTACGGTGAGCATTCCCTGGGGGGTATCCCGAGGCATCCCCAGGTCCCGAACATCGGCTGCCACTGCCACTGGAGATCCCAAGGACAGGAAAAGCCATTTGGAAAAGCAGGGAGCTGATGCAGCTGTACAAAAGTCACAGAGAAATATCTTCATCTGTATCTCCTGGGCAAGTACAACACCCTAACATCGCTGTTCAGCTCTCTAAAATCTAGTATCAGTAAGTGGTAATGGGACCTATGTTATTAGAGAGATGTGGCACATCTTTGGCACCTGAGACAGAAAGAAAAGGTGTAATTATGCGGCACATTCTCATCAGTTTTTTGCACAATCCGAGCTTGAACAGCCCATACTGCTTATGTCAAATTTGACATGACAGTAAGGATCGGGCTGTCACACACACACTGTATTGCAGCAGTTTGTTGACTTCAATACTTCAATAGTCCCCATTAGAGTGAGAAAATACCACTGGCCCACAGCTTGTGTGGGGTACAAATGGGAGCAGCTACCAACAGAGAGGTGAGAGGCATCAATAAGGGACCTGGACAGGATGGAGAAATGGGCTGCCAGGAACATCAGGAAGTTCCAAAAGGAAAACAGCAAAGTCCTGCCCCTGGGCAGGAACAGCCCCAGGCACCAGTATCTGCTGTGCAGCAACCAAGTGGACACCAAGGTGAACTTGAACTAACCACGTGCCCTTGCAGCAAAGAAGACTACGGACATCCTAGGCTGCATTAAGAGGATCACTGCCAGCAGGTCAAGGGAGGTGATCATTCCTCTGCACTGGTGACCACCAACCAGTTCTGGGCTCCACAGTACAAGACAGACATGGACATACTAAAGAGAGTCCATCAAAGGGCTATGAAGATGAAGGGACTGGAACATCTGCCCTATAAGGAAAGGCTGAGAGGACTGGGATTGCTCAGCATGGAAAAAGCACAGGGGGGCCTGACTGATGTGTGTCAATACCCAAAAGAGGCATGCAAAGAGAATGGAGACAGGCTCCAGCGGTTCCCAGTGCAGGACCAGAGGCAAGGGGCACAACTGAAACACAGGAGGTTCCCTCAGCATGTGGAAGCAGATTCTCCTGTGAGGGTGACTGAGCACTGGCATGGGTTGCCCAAGGAGGTTGTAGGGTCTCCACCCATGGAGATATTCCAAAGCCAAACAGCCATGGTCCTGGGCAGCCTAGGAGGCCCTGCCTGGGCAGGGGTTGGATGAGACGACCTCCAGGCACTCTGAAATCCCACCCTGTCTCTGTCCAGGAAGCACATTCCTGTCACCCCTCATGCCAGACCTAGCACTTGTGCATCGAATGCTCTCAAGAGCAATGATGTTTTCTCCATTACACTAAGACCAACCTCTCCTTGCTTGTCTCTTCAGCCCCAGTTCCAACACCCGGGATGCCTGCTTTGTGCTGCGCAGACATCAGTGCTTTGCTCAATGTAGCTGTTGTACTGCCTGGTCACGTACTCTGCCATTGCAAGTGTTCCTGTATCTTCTTTTATCATGCAGTTATCTGACAAGGAATGGGCACACTCAGCCTGTTTAAACAACTCTTCCAGCACCTCACAGGTGACCTGTGCGATGCTCTCTGAGGATTTTCTCTGTTAGATAGAACATGACATCATCTGTTTGCTCAGCATTACAGACCATGCTGGTCAACACTTCCTGAGGGTTTGGTTCCGAAAACTCGAGACTACAGTCCCTTGGGTGTGAGTGGACTGGAGGAAATGCAGGAAGAGCCAGGACATGCTCCTGTTCTCCTGACTGGCTCCAGGCACGTCGGGGCCAGTTTTGTTCAGGGTGGAAATTCTGAGTTTCCTCAAGCACAGTGTTTCACTTCTGGGAAGCTCCCACTTTAGAAGCAGCACGTGTCACAGACCGGCAGCTCCCATGTCTAAACCAAAGCACCAACCCAAAGCAGCCCCTCCGAAAGCACGTGGGAAGTAAAAAGAAGAGGTGAGCAGACAGATCTGTGTGGCTGCCTTCTGTTTCTCCTCTGTTTCTCTGTTTCTTGCTTGGAGGCCGTTGCTGCTTACTGGCTAAAGCTGCAAGCCCCCCTATCTCAGTGCAGCTGTAGGATTTCCTGGCGGACCCATTGACTCCACTGAGTGGCATTGCTGCGCAGCCCTGGCACCCTTTGGAAGACACTCTAGCTTAGGAGGAGACTGGGACCCATCCTTCTTATTGCAAGGTTCCCAGGGTGTCCTGCCAGCAGGGAAGGGGCTGATCTCCCATGGGGAGGACGGCTTCCCTTTTCTCCCCAGTGAGCAGCACCTCTGCCAGTCCATCTGCCTGCCACAGCCAGGACCTGTTCCGTGGGTACTGCGCCATGCTGTGATTCCCCCATGCAAGGTGCCCTGTCCCTGTGCTGGCTGGCTGACTCCTGCATGCTGACACCAGCAGGAATATGGCAGGAGCAGGGCTGGGGATCTGCTCTGCCTGAAATCCTCTACCCAAAAAATGTTAGCTTCTGTTCTCCTTGTCTTGATGGCCCCAGTCCAAGGTCTGGTTCCCAGCACAGACTGCATCAGGCTCAGTGCACGCAATACTGAGGCAGCAACAGAGAAAGGCCGGTGGGTAGTTTTGGTGTCAGCACCAGCCCTAACAGACTGTTAAACTAAGGCCATTGTCTCTTGAAGGTCTAACACAATCCAGCAGTCACTGACCGTGGGAGTCTCACTGCAGACAGTGAATGCTGGATCTGGTCCCCAGCTCAGCTCAGTGGTACTTCCAATATGAACAACTTTGTTGAGATGATTATTGTGCATTTGTTACATACTTTGCAAACAGATGCAAAATGGGCCGGGCTTGTGCTGTATGTAAAGAGGATGGAACTCTCTGGGAACTGGGTACAAGCTCATTACTTATGTGTTCCTATGACAGGTATGTTGCTGCCACAGTGGGAGACCAATGGTTGGACCAGATGGAGAAGCCCACTTGCAGCGTCTCCTACACCCCTGACTGGTAAAGCACAATGTATATAGCAAGGAAAAAGGCACTTAGGAGCATCATCAGTCTTGTGATGTATAGATGCCTATGTGTGGGATAACATCTCATCCCAAAGCTAAACCTGGTACTGCTCCAAAATAACAAATAACAGCAATTTAAAAAATTAACACAAATCATCTCTCAAATGTGCAGCTTCAGATGACAGCTCTGCCCATGCCCAACACACAGACAAACCCTAGTGCATCTCTTACAGTGACTGTGCCACAGCCTTCCTTTTGAAAACCACATTCTCATCAAACAATTGGATATCCTGCGCCAAACACGATCAGGAAATCCATCACCCGGGGGTGACCCTGAAAACACATGTGAAAAGAGAGCAAAATTAAATAAACAGAAAAATCAGCAATTCCCACAGACACCCATAAGGCAGAACTTGGAAACAAATAATCCATGGGCTGTGTTTAATAAGAAACCATCTGTTTGCTACAGATGGGAGTGGTTCTGGTACTGTACAAGGACCTGGAATTCCATGTCTCTCCCGTGCGTGTCAGAGCTCGACCTACAGCCACAGCCCAGCTCCACAGGAACACTGTAGGATTCCCACTGCCCTTGGCTGCTGCTGTTCCTGTTGTTCAGCAACCATCGTGGCTTTTACAACTCAAGCGGTTCTGAAATAACCAGAGTCTTCCACCTAAACATAACCTCCAGGCCAGGCTCTCCCCTCCTGCACAGCCAGGGCTGAGCTTCCCTTTGCCCCGTGTCCCAGCCTGAAGCTCCCCTGTCATCCTGAGCAGGGTGCAAGCATTAACTTCCTGGGTGAGACCAATGTGCCGGTCAGGTTCTGACACACACATCCTCAGTGTGTAGCCCTGCAGGGACCAACTACGCACTGCCAAGAAAAGAGCCAGGGATGCTGATGACTCGCCGTAACAACCCCCAGCAGGCTGGAGCATCCTGGGTTCAGCGCTTAACTGTGATGTGGAGCCACCAAACAGCAGGACCCTCACTGGTGGGGATTCAAGAAACTGGTATGAAGCTCATCAATTTTCACAGTGGTGTTCACTGTGGGTCTTGTTCTTCACTTATATTAACTAGATCTTCACTAATAATAATTCTTGGTTAGACTACTTAGACTTATTTCAAGGCCAGGTTGGATGGGGCTTGGAGCAACCTGCTCTAGTGGAAGGTGTCCCTGCCCATTGCAGGGAAGTGGGCCTAGGTGAAATTTAAGGTCCCTTTCATCTCAAACCAGTCGTTAATTCTATGGTGACTGATATTCCTTGCAGAGTTCTTAACTTCAGTATGTATTGTCTCTTTGAAATCCAGGACCTTCCCAACCATCAGTTTCTCCCTCTTGAAAAACATGAAAGTACTGTCTTTTGCTGTCCTTCCTGGATCACAACAGATCTTTTCTCCAGATCTCTCTCCTAAAACTATTTTCCCACTATCTACCACCACCTCAGACCAGTTTGTGTCCAAATTAACCCTCACCTGCCCTTCTCACCTGCGCATCAGGATCCTGAAGCAATATGTGATTACAAACACTTCACCATTACACATGGCAGTGTAAGAAAAACCAAAACACCTCGTGCTGAGGCTTCCATGCTGAATTTAACCAACCAGAACATAAAAATCATCTGCAACACACAAGAAATTGGGACTATCACAGACACCCACTAAAGTCATCTTAATTCAGCTGATTTATTTGGCTTTTTTGCATGTTGTTTTCATTTAACAGTTATCATCAGATAACTATTGAAGCCCATCATGCAAAAGGCTGGAGCAGCTCTGCTCTGGAGCCAGACTGAGAGCTGGGCTGGGGCAGCCTGGAGAAAAGAAGGCTCCTGAAGGGGAGACCTTAGAGCAGCTCCAGTGCCTAAAGGGGCTGCAGGAAACCTGGAGAGGGGCTTGGAAAATGGGCCTGCAGGGCAGTGTTCAAGGCCAGGTTGGACACAGGGGCTTGGAGCAAGCTGCTCCAGTGGAAGGGGTCCCTACCCATGGGAGGGGTTGGAACGGGATGAGCTTTAAGGTCCCTTTAACCCAAACCACTCTGTGATTCTGTGATTCCATGACATGCACAAAAAGAAGGAAAAAAATCAAGATGTGACAGGAGAGGGGAAAGGCTGGAAAAGGAGAGGTGACCAAGGGGAAGAAGGAGGGAATCCAGGCCTTGCAAGCACAACTGCAGTGGAAACACTGGACATTGCAGGTGAAGTGTTGAGGAGCAAGCTGGGCTCTGTGTTCCCAGCAGCAAGAGAAGTGGCCGCTCATGTGGGTTACAGTTTGTCTGATCTCTCAGACTGCCAATACCACCTCCAGAGCCGTAAGAGCACCACAGTGCTCACAAGGATACCAGCAGCAGAAAACAAGATATCACAGGCACTGGCAGCGTGGGATGGGAACCCACTCCCCTCTCCCTGGGTCCGTGATGCGATCCTGCCTTCGTGCCTGCTGCCGATTTAAAGACGGGCTCCTGCTGAGACCTGCAGATCCACCTCTGCCCTGTGCAGGGCTCTGGGCCGTGCTCAGTGCTGCCCTCCTGTCCGTCCCCCAGCCGGTCCGCACGGCCCCCCCCCGGGCCCTGCCCCGCCTCCCCCTCCCCCCCCCCGACACCGGGCACTGTTATTTCAAATAGTTTAATTTTAAAAATATTCTATTCAGTGCTAAAATAAGTTTCACTCCGCGCGCAGCCGCGCTTCGGCTTCGCCAGGCTCGGTCACAGACTCGGCGGGACATGCAGTGGCGGCAGAGGACGGGGGGGGGACGGGACGGACAGGAGGTGGCGGGGGCGCGGGGCACCTTGGGCGTCCTTCGTTGCCCAGGACGCGAATACCGGGACCGGGGCTAGTGGCCCCACCGGGGAGCGGTGGTCCCGCGGGGGCAGGGCAGAGTGGCAGCATCCCTGTACCTACCCCATGGCGGGGGGGAGCACCCCCGCCTCCCCTGACACCAATGGCTTAAACGAGCGGGTTATTGCACAGCGTCCCAGCGGGGCCGGCCCCCCAGATCGCTCCGGGCGGGTGGGAGGTGGCTCCCCCGTCCCCGGGGAGGGCGGGCAGGGGGGAGGCACAAGCAGGTAAAGAGCATCCACCGGTGTGGCAGGGCTGCGGGGAGCCCCAGGACAGCCCTGCATGCAGCCACCCGCTGAGGTCCCCCGGCTCCAGGGCAGCTCGGTGCAGGGAGAGGGAGCCAATAAATAGAGGCAAATCTGCGGGTGCTGGCAGGGCCCCGGGAGCGCAGGTGAGGGCAGGGCAGGCGGGGCCGGGCGGCTCTGCGAGGGGCTGGCGAAGGCGCTCTCCCAGCTGGGCAGGCTAGCTCTCCGAGGCCGTGTGGCACACAGAGTTCTGATCAGCACAAAATCTCTTCAGGGGCGGCGCACCGGAATCCTCCTCCTCTTCAGTTACCTGCAAGAGACAGAGGTCACAGGGGCTCAGCTGCCCATCGTGCTGCACCACGCTGCGGGGACACCCCAGACTCATCCGTCAGGAAGCTTTTGGGCACCAGGAGTGTGAACCCACTTCAGCCCTGGAGCCAACTGGAGCCACTGTTTTACCATCCCCACTGCACCCTTTCTTCATGCTTTATCAGCTGACCCAACCTGCTCTACTGGAAGGCGGTTGAAACTGGGTGAGCTTTAAGGTCCTTTCCAAACCAAACCATTCTAGGATTCTAAGACCCCAAGCCAGGAGATGGCTCAGAACACCGGGACATTTGGGGAGCTCCCAGAGGACACTGGACACTGCAGAGCAAATTCACCCATCGAGAGGTTTCTGCTACACGGGACAGGAATTACAGTGAAAGGGCAAAAGTAGGTCTGTGTATTTAGACATGGCTACAATGCCCCTTTTCTTACCTGAGTCTCAAGAGGGACCGGCTCTTCCTTTGTGAGAGTGGGAGGCTCATCTGCAACTTCCGAGGAAGGCAGGGAGGGCTCTGGAGAAAACAGGGGGTTAATGACATTGCCCACGAGCACAGCAGATCCAGCTATGTAATAAGCTAGGAGAGGACACCTCCATTCCCGTTTTCCTGTCCACATCCAGTCACATCTCAGCTGCCCACTGGACAAGCAATGGCTCCTGCAGGATGTTGCCCGGGCCCACTTGCCCTTCTCCCCCTTTCCCAGGCCAGCACCCACCTTCCAGCGTCTCCTGCCCCAGCGTCGGTGGCTGTGAGTCATCCGTGCGGAAGTCGGACGTGTGGGCAGGACTCATGGACTCGCTCTGCTGGGGGCTGGGGCTGGAGTTGGGGCTGCTATCCACCTTGAGCTGGTAGACATCTGACAGCGAGCTCTGGTTGCTGTTCTCATCTGCAGAAACAGCACCTAGTGAAGAAGAGTACCTTGACCCAGGGACACAGGCAGCTGAGGATGGCACTGAGAGCCGGGTCTTGGGGGGAAGGAAGAGCACAGTCAGAGGCAGTTTGAACACAAAGGATTCACTGCAACCCAGCAGTGGAAGGACTGCTTAGCATAGGACTCTCGCCAGGACACAGCTGGCACCAGATACACAACAAGCCAATGGCACAGGGAGTGCCTCTGCCAGGGGCACTGCCCAATCTCACACCTGCTGCTTGTGATGGCCTCAGGCAGCTGATGGCAGGAAACCCTTGCCTGCACACCAGGGCTTTGTACCACTTCTGTTTGCAAGGTGCAAACTAAGGCCAGGAGCAATGCTCAGCGCCCACCTCCTGTTGGGCAGGCAGTCCTGGCACACACCTCTGCCAGGCCAAGTGTTCTCAAACTGCAGACCTCCAGCACCAACTCCCTCAGCCCATGTAATGGAAGTGGCAACACACTCTGCAGTTCTCCTTGGTCACACTAACTGCTGAGGGCAAGGCTAGGCTCAGGTGTATACTTCACTCCAGCAGGGAGTCCATGTGCTGCATGAGCCTTGCTTGGCTCCACCAGAGCACTGCCTGCTCATGCTGGCTGCAGTGCTCCAGGATCAAAAGCAAGGTGACAGAGGTCCTCCACCTTTTCATTCTAAGGTCCTGCTGGAAGCAGCCCACTCAGCTACAGGCAGCTGCCGGCTCCTCTCCAGAACAGACTGCAAAGTGGGAATGGGAATCACCATTCCTCTGGCTCCCCACGAAGCTTCCCACAGGAAGCAGCTGGTTAAAGTTTGCTCTTAAAGCAGAACTTAACAGTTTCTCAGCACGGACTGAAGGGGATCAGCACAACCTCAGCTTCTCCAAGGCCTTAAACTTTGTACCCAGCTGCAGTGGGGCACTGCCACACTCACCTTGGAACTCCAGGAGGAGAGAGGAGTTGGCAGAGGTGTCAGCTGGGAAGCCATTGGGCTCTCGGGCATTGCTGCTACTTGACTTGGATTTCTCTTTCTTGAGAAGAAACAAGAAAAGCAGAAACACAAAGTTAGAGGAGCCCATTGCTGGCAGGAGGATGCAGAGGTGCATAAAATGCACCAAAGAAGCTGCTTCCCCCTCTCTCTCCCAGCACCCTGCAGGGATGTGCCTGTGCAGCCTATTCCATTTTAGACACTTTTGTAACGGAGCGGCAAAACTTCAGCTACAAAGGTTCACAGTCAGGAAAGAAAGAAGCAGCTGACACCAGTACAAGAGTACTGCTGAATGAAAATAAGTCATAGAACCATGGAATGGTTTGGGTTGGAAGGGACCTTAAAGCTCATCCAGTCCCAACCCTCTGCCACAGGCAGAGACCCCTTCCACTGGAGCAGCTTGCTCCAAGCCCCTGTGTCCAACCTGGCCTTGAGCACTGCCAGGGATGGGGCAGCCACAGCTTCTCTGGGCACCCTGTGCCAGCGCCTCAGCACCCTCCCAGGCTCCCCTCGGGCAGGTTCAAGCCATTCCCCTTGGCCTGTCCCTTGCCCAAAGCCCTTCTCCAGGAAGGGCTCGCGGTACCCACCTCCTTGCTGTCCGCCACCGGCACCCACTTGAATATCCGCAGCGAGGTATCTCCCACCGTCACCCACTTCTTCTCCCTGCGGACAAGCCAGCAATGGCAGCGGCTCCCCGCCGCCTGGCGACCAGCCCTCCCTCTCCCTCGCCATCTCAACACACACCCCACCCCCCCAACCCCCTCACTGCTCTCCGATTGGCCCAGGGAAACGCCAATCCAAAGCAGCACTGCCCCCGCCACTCTTTCCCCGAACACGGCTTTGTGATTGGCCCTGCTGCCCGTCCATCACCGGCGCTTCCGGTCCCCCCCCAACTCCCGAGCAAACGGGGCGAACTAATTGGCTGCCGCCTCGCTATCACCGCCCGCTCACCCACGCAGCACGCTGATTGGACACTTGATGCCGGAGCGCCTCTGCCGGCAGCCGTGTGGCGCGGTGATTGGCTGCGCGCCGGGCAGGCCCCACCCCCGCGGCCCCGCCTCTCACCATCTGCGGACGCGCTCGATGGCCGCCATCACTTTCTTGATGTCATCCTTGGCGCGGCTGCGGGTCTCGGCGCGCACCGAGCGGCCCGACATGGCGCCCGCAGCCCCGGCAGCCCCGGCTCCACCGCGCCCGCCGCCGCCAGCCGCGCATGCGCGTGCCCGCCCCGCTCCGTGCGTGCTGCGTCACAACGCTCGCCACGCCCGGAGGACGGGCGGGGAGCGACCGTGGTCACGTAAAGTGCGCATGCGCGGGTCGCTCCGCCCCTTTGTGGGGTGAGCCTCTCCTGCTGTTTCGCGTTACGGTGCACCGACCTTATTCAGAATCTTCTTTAGCATGATGCTCCAAAGGGCTACAGCAGACCTCGACGAACAAGACGGCATTTATATTCGATATCGTACCGGTGGTAGCCTATTCAATCTAAGGCGACTGAAGGCCCACACTAAGACCCTAAACCATCTTGTCTGTGAACTGCTCTTTGCTGATGATGCCGCCCTTGTTGCCCACACAGAAGCAGCTCTGCAGCATTTAACATCTTGCTTTGTGGAGACAGCTGAGGTTTTTGGGCTGGAAGTCAGCTTGAAGAAGACAGTAGTCCTCTACCAACCTGCACCCCAAGAAGATCATCGCCATCCCCATATTACCATCGGCGAGTCAGAGCTTAAGACAGTTCAGCAGTTCAGCCATCTGGGAAGCATCATTTCCTCGGATGCCACGATCCACAGAGAGATAGACAACAGAATAGCAAAGGCATATAGAGCCTTTGGAAAACTCCATAAAAGAGTCTGGTGTAATAAACACCTGAAGAAAAGTACAAAGATCAGTGTCTACAGAGCCATTGTATTGTCTACTCTTTTCTATGGGTCTGAATCATGGGTCATCTACCGTCATCACCTGCGACTCCTGGAACGCTTTCATCAGCGCTGCCTCCGTACAATTCTAAACATCCATTGGACTGACTATGTGTCTAATGTCACTGTCCTCGAACTGGCAGGGGTCACCAGCATCGAGGCCACATTGCTGAAACTGCAGCTGCGCTGGGCAGGGCACATCTCTAGGATGAAGGATCACCGCCTCCCCAAGATTGTGTTTTATGGTGAACTTGCCACCGGTAGCCGCAAGAGAGGTGCCCCAAAGAAGAGATATAAGGACTCCCTGAAACAGTACCTTAGCCTTGGCCATACTGACTACCATCAGTAGTCCACCTTGGCCTCCAATCGGGAGACTTGGAGGCTCACCATACATAATGCCGCTGACTCCTTTGAGTGCTCACGAAGAACTAGTCTCGAGGAGAAAAGACAACGCAGGAAGAATCGTGTCCCACCTGATAGCGGAATAGACTCCACAACTTGGTTAAAGTTGTAAAGTAGGTATGCTTTATTCAGCTGAAGACGCACGGGGGATTGGTCCTCCAAAAGGCATGCGTGCCTCAGTGCTGTTTTCCTTTTACATTTATCCTGTAAAGTCATACATAGGTATTAGGTCGCACAATACGCCTATACATATTCATATTCTATCCCCGCTTCGTATTATAATGAGCTAAAAGGCTCTCCACGCATGCGCAGTGCCTCCTGGTGGTCTTGGGCAGGGGTCTTCAGATGAAGTAAGTAGTCTTCCTCTTGTGGGTAGGGGTCTTCAAGATGAAGTAAACGAGTCTTCCTCAGGCTTGAACTTTTTACCTCTGGTCCTCACGCATGCTCTTTAGGAGCTGGATGGGTCTGGTCCATGTCTAGCTGGTTTAATGGGCTATTCCCTTCGCTAGGAAGCCTTATCTTAGTACTGTCTGATAAGGCAACTGCTGGGCTTGTGAAGCCAGCCATGATTTAAGCAGTACTCCTTGTACAACCCCCATTCTCCTCACTAGGAGGTTTTGTTCTGGTATTTGTCTGATAAGACATCTGCTGAGCTCGTTAAACCAGCTATGACTTAAGCAGTACCCCCCTGTACATTTTGACAACCCCCCCTGTACATTTTGACAACCCCCCTGTACATTTTGTCTAACCCCCCTGTACACAATAGGCCACATCAGTTTCACCACCTGTTCCACCCAAGGAGACCTTCTGCTGTGCTTTTTGTAGCTGGATTTGCCTATCCCACATTGGCCTTCTTAGTCATCAGCGCGCTTGTAGTAAGCGTGGGTAAAAGCCCTTCCCAAATCTTCGTTCGCGAAGTCAAGCCATGATGATGGCGTCCTGCCCAGTGGCAGTGCGGGACCGGTGATAACGGGGTCACAGGGGTCGTGCATCCCATCAACAGGGCTCGGCTGCAGGAGCCCTGCCTGCATGCCGGCAGCAGCAGAAACCCCACTGACAGCATCAACGTTAGAGCTTGGACAGCAAAATAAACCCCAAACCCTCTTTTCTAAGCCCAGAAACCCCTCCCCGGCCACATCTGACCCCTCACTGCGGTGCAGAGGGTGAAAGCCCACCGGGAGAAGCCTGTGGCAGAGGGAGCACACGTGGCACCCCAAGGTCCTCGCCCTCACTCCCCATCCCGTCAGTACAGCAAGGAAGCAGGCGAGGGACAACCCGGCTCTGACCAAGCTCCTTTATTACAGCCTGTTCAGTGTAATCAAAACCCCCAGTCCCGGCAGGTAGCACGCAGTGCCAGATGTCCGTGTGCAGGGTTCAGTGCTTCTTGCCGTAGATGGCAGCCAGAGCCTGTCTGGCACTGGAGATCTGCTGCTCCAGGCGCTCCCGCGTGGCTTTGTTCCCAGTTTTTTTCAGGATTGCCTCCATCTCTTCCACCACTGCTCGGTGCCCAGCCGTGTTGTGAAAGATACAGATGGCCCGGTCCCCGCATGACACCAGGTAGCGGCTGCTGGTGTCAAAAGCCAAGTCTGTGATGCACTGCCTGTGCACACCAATGAAGCGCTCCTCCTCCTCACCTCTCCGCGTGTTATACACCACGATGTCTGCGCCACTGGAGATGGCGACAACATGAGCACTGGGGGAGAGGGCGATGCGGCAGGGCTCTGCCACCTCACACTTCCCTGTCAGCAGCAGGTAGGGATCCTGTTGCTTCTTATATTCCACATCTGTGTCCCAGAACTTCCACGTCCCATCCTTGGAAAGAGTTGCCATCCTGCAGCCGGAAGAGGAGCACAGTGAGCACCAGGAAGTCTGGCAGCATCCCCGCCCCAGCCATGCCTGCCCAGCAGGAATCCTCCGTGGCGAGAGGGCTCTTTTGGGAAGTGGGAGTCTGTGCACACACACAGCTCTTGTCCTCTGTCCAGAGCAGAGAGAGCAGACATGTCCAGGAGAAAATCCACGGGGAAGAGCCAAACAGCACAAGCCCTCTGGGGCTCTGTGCCCAAGGCTTTGATCCCCCTTAACAGGTTGTGGAAGCAGTGAGCTCATGTGTCCCAAGGGCAGAGCGTGCTGTTTCAGGCAGTAGTGACAGGCCCTTACCTCCTCGAGTCATTGGAGAAGGAGAAGGAATGTATGCCAGCAGCATGGCCTTTAAGCTCAAAAGCCCTGGAAACCTCCCGGAAGTCTCCGTTCTTACCAAAACACACTTCCCACACCTTCACGTCAGGGGTAAAGCCACAGGAGGCCACAAACCTGCATGAACAAACAAGTGGAGACACAGGGGATCCATTACCAGGCAAGGCACGCTTGAGGAGTAGGCCCTACATTGAGGTGAGCAGTCAAGGCTCCATGGAGGCAAAACCATTCAGAGCCCACAGATAAACCATGCCTTGAATCAGCTGATAACGCTTACACTTCCTACTGACAGCAGGCTGGGAAAGGGAATGCCCCCAGGAACCAGAGCAACTACAGAATTAGAGACTCTCGGGCCAAACTAAAGAACCTAAATGGTTCTGATCTCCAAATGCACTGAGCTCAGAACACAGGAAGTCTTCCTGCAGCACCAAGTTAGAGGTAGAGTGAAGAACAAGATCTTCCCAGTAAACACATCTCCCAGTAATAAAGATCTTATTTTTGTAATTAACCTTTAAAAGGTTACAAATACAAGTTGGAAATGCTGTTTGCTTTGTGCACGCTGTTTGCATTGTCCCATCTCCACTCTCTGAGGAGAGTGCTGCTCTCCTGGCTCCCCAGGAGATAGTCAACAGGACAGCAGCACCAAGGCACAATGGCAACTGAGCATCTGAGCTAGGCAGGTGAGAGGCAGCACTCCAGCAGGGCTGCTACTGGGGGCTGGAATCCCTTCGAAAAATAGAGAGCCCTCAAGAAATCACACTAAAATAGCAGCCAAGTGCCAATGTGCTGAACATGCATCCTCCTGTTCCCACCCTGGAACACCTCCTGCCCCTCACCTCCCGCAGGGTGACACTGCGGCATAAGCATTGCTCATCTGGTTAGTGTTAATGCTGGCCAGGACTTCACCCTTTGGGCTCCAGATCATGATGGTAGTGTCACTGGAAGCTGTCATGATGAACTTTCCTGGGGGAAGAAAAGGCAAACATCAGGAGAGCTCCCAGCTGTGATGCCACCACAGACTCACCAAAGGCCCAGGACAGACCCCAAGCAGGGTGACCCCTCCCTGCACCCAGTCAAGAAAACCAAAATCAGCACCAAAAGTCAAGGAGGGGCAATCCCCTAGGCCAAGGCAAAGAGCCTCACCTCCCAGTCATGCCTTGGAGTACCTTGGGCATGCAGAGACCCTGCATGCTCCTTGCCCTGCACCCACAGAGCTTGGCACTTCACTGGTTCCACAGCAGGAACGCGCTGCTTGGTCTTCCCCAGGTGGCTAAAATGCAACTTTCAAGCTGTGGGTTGCAGCAGGTAGGTGACTACAATCACACTGCTGAAGTCCAAATTTACTGGTCAGGTCAGCAGTTAGACCTCTGTTTGTCTCCACTTTTCCCTCTCTCCCAGACGGGGAGCTGCTGATTTACCTTTCAGCTATTTCTTTAGGTGCAGTTTTCACTCTCACAGCTGAACAAAGGTCTCAGTTAACCTGTTGTCTGCTCTGCTATTACAGAGGTGAACTCACATCCACCCACTTCCAACTGTCCACTGTCTCATCAAGCCCTCACCATTAACACATACTCCCTCCCACCCCGTTCTAGAAGATCCCAAAAGTTTCACATAGACCATACGAACTCACTAGAGAGCTTTTTGACTGGTTAAAGACAGACTGGTGGGCCAGAGAACAGTGAGACTTTCAACACTGAGACCCAGACCTCTCTGCAACAGTGTGCCTGAAAATGTAAATGAAGAGACTGGGCACACTGGGGTAGTTCTGTGCTTCCAGGAATACAATCTGTCCAAGAAGCACATCTTTCAAGTCAACTGGCAGTAAATAAAGGCTAAAAAGTGACACCTAAGAGGCTACAGAATGAAGTACTGGTGAAGAAATGAGCCTTGAGAATGCCAAAAACTCCAACACTTCCAACCCAACACCTCTTGCTGTACACGAGATATAAAAACTGAGTTGTGGTCAATGGCTCAGTGTCCAGCTTGAGACCAGTAACAAGTGGTGCTCCTCAGGGATTGGTGTTGGGACCGGTCTTGTTCAACATCTTTGTTGCTGACATGGACAGTGGGATTGAGTGCGCCCTCAGCAAGTTTGCTGATGACACCAAGCTGTGTGGTTCAGTTGATCCACTGGAGGGAAGGAATGCCATCCAGAGGGACCTTGACACGCTTGTGAGGTGGGCTGATGCCAACCTCATGGAGTTTAACCATGCCAAGTGCAAGGTCCTACACCTGGGTCAGAGCAATCCCAGGCACAGCTACAGGCTGGGCAGAGAAGAGATTTAGAGCAGCCCTGTGGAGAAGGACTTGGGGGTGCTGGTCGACGAGAAAATGAACATGAGCCAGCTTCAGTGTGCGCTTGCAGCCCAGAAACCAACCATATCCTGGGCTGCATCAAAAGAAACATGACCAGCAGGCTGAAAGAGGTGATCCTGCCCCTCTACTCTGCTCTTGTGAGACCTCACTTGCAGTACTGTGTGCAGTTCTGGTGTCCTCCGTGTAAAAGGGTATGGAATTGTTGGAACAAACCCAGAGGAGGGCCACGAGGGCCACTGGAGCACCTACCCTATAAAGACAGGCTGAGAAAGTTGGGGCTGTTCAGCCTGGAGAAGAGAAGGCTGCGTGGAGACCTCATAGCAGCCTTCCAGTATCTGAAGGGGGCCTATAGGGATGCTGGGGAGGGACTCTTCATTAGGGACTGTAGTGACAGGACATGAGCTAAAGGGTTCAAACTTAAACAGGAGAAGTTTAGATTGGATATAAGGAGGAAATTCTTTCCTGTGAGGGTGCTGAGGCACTGCAATGGGTTGCCCAGGGAGGTTGTGAATGCTCCACCTGGCAGTGTTCAAGGCCGGCTTGGACAGAGCCTTGCGTGATATGGTTTAGAGCGAGGTGTCCCTGCCCATGGCAGGTGGATTGGAACTTGATGATCTTAAGGTCCCTTTCAACCCTAACTATTCTATGATTCTGTATCAAGCCCCCAAAAGTGAGCAGATGTACCTGTCCCTGCAACTCCTATGTTGATGATGGGAGCTTTGTGCTTCTTTGGGAAGTCCTCAGCAGCTGCAGTGAAGGTGAAGTTGCCGTCATCCTTCTTGGTCATTTTATAGACACGAATTGTCTCGCTGCTCGCCAGCCAAACAACAAATGCCCTGTGGAAGGACAGACACTCTGAATCATTTTGAGATGCCTCAGTTCACCCTGGCTTCAGCAAGGAAACTACCAGATAACTCACTAGCACCTGAGGAAAAGGATGCACTGGCAGATAAAAGGCTGTGTGCTCACAAGGGCACCAAGTTCCCTCTCTGTGTGAGCAAAACTACAACACTAAATGGAAAAGGGCTTGTTACTCCATATCTGGAAATGAGATCTCTTCCGCTAGGAAATGCCACTTGCAAAATGCCAAGGTATGCTTTTCCCACTGGTCTCCCCAGCCCGAGTGAGGATCAGCAGCCTAGCCCAGCTGCAGGATGCTGGAAAGGACCTTGACAAGCCCCTTCCATGGATGCAGCAAGCTGGGCACTTTTTGCCTGGACACTTTTTTGGACACTATTTGCCTGGAGAACCACATTAAAGTGACAGCTGCTTTCATGAGAGGGCCACGAATCAGCAGTATCATTGAGTCCTTGTGAGGGAGGTTACCTCCATGCAGCCCAGAGGACACATCACTGATGGCAAGCAAGGCCTGTGCTGTCTGACAGGCACCTCCATCCACAGGACATGGAGACACAGGATGTGGCCACAGCCCTAGGGAGACCTTAAGAACGTCTTACCAGTACCAAAAGAGGCCAACAAGAAAGCTGGAGAGGAGCTTTTGACAAGGGCCTGTAAGGACAAGACAAGGGGGAATGACATTAACCTGCCAGAGGGGAGACTGAGATGAGCTCTTAGACAGAAGCTCTTCCCTGTGAGGGTGCTGAGGCACTGGCACAGGGTGCCCAGAGAAGCTGTGGCTGCCCCATCCCTGGCAGTGTTCAAGGCCAGGTTGGACACAGGGGCTTGGAGCAAGCTGCTCCAGTGGAAGGGGACCCTGCCCGTGGCAGGGACTGGAACTGGATGAGGCTTAAGGTCCCTTCCAACCCAAACCAGTCTGTGGCTATGCCGTGATTCCATAACGTCCTGGTGCTGCTATGCCCCAGGAGGTTGTGGTGCCAGGGCTGGATAAGGTGTGGCCGTACCGTGAGTCGGGGCTGAAGCGGATGAGCTCGGCGTGGTCCAGCCCCGTGCTGGCACGCAGGCAGCGGTGCTCACGCGCCGCAAAGTCGCGGGTGCTCCACAGTCGGACCGTGCGGTCATCGGCGCACGACGCCAGGTACTTCCCGTTGCTGCTGAAGTCCAGGCAGGAAACATTGCCACTGTGGCCCTACAGAGAAGGCTCAGTGACCACAGGGCAGAGGCCCTACGGGGCAGGAGGCGCCGGGCCTGGTGGGGCACCGGCACCGGGCACACACGGTACCTTGAGGGCGGCGACCAGCAGCCGGTGGGTGAAACTGTGCTGCTGCGCTTTGTCCCTCCGGGCCCGCGCCGCCGGTTTCGCCTTCTTGTGCTTCCCGGTCCGGGAAGCGGCGGCGCCGTTCGCTCGGGAATCTGCGGGGCGCGGAGGGTCCGGTGGGGCTCGGGTCAGCGCCGCCCCGCCCGGCCCGGCCCGGCCAGCCCAGCCCCGCTTCCCCCGCCGTCCCTGCGGTACTCACCGAGGGGGGACGCGGCGGGCATCCCCCGCGGGCCGGCACCGCGCAGCACGGCCGCGAGCAGCAGGAGAATGAGGACGAGGAGCACAGCGATAGCACCGGGCAGCCCCAACCCTCCGAGAGCACCCACCTCCATCTTCCCTCCACCGCCACCTCAGCGGGAGCGGGACACTGCGCGCATGCGCACGGCGCCACTCTCGCCCTGCGAGAGACCCCTGGCGGCGGGTGCGGGGTACGGCCCCTGCCGTGCCTCTGCCCGTGCCTCTCCCCGGCCCCGGCCGTGCCCTGCCCGTGCTCCTGCCCCTGCTCAACCGCTGCTCTCACCCTGCCCGGCGGCAGATCAGACCCGACGCAGGAAGAACCACGCTGGGGCCTGTAGGCAGAGCGAGCTCTTTATCGGTCACAACAGCCGGGCACCGCTGCCCCGGCTCCCTGCCCCGGGCACGCAGGACCCCGCTGCGCCGCTCTGGCGTCTGCCCGGCCCCGCTGCAGCCTCTGCCCCGCGCAGGCGGGGACTCCAACGGGGGGGACCCGGCTGCTGCCAGCCATGCTCCTTCCGAGCAGCCCGGCCCTGGTGGCGCTGCCGGCGGCTCGTTGCTGAGTGCTCGTCCTTCCTCACCGAAGGTCTCGGCAAGGCCGCGAAAGCCGGGCCGGGAGCAGCTAGGAGGAGCCCCCGCGGCCCATCCCTGCCACTGCCCGCGTCGCCTGCTCGGGGATGCAGGCTGGGTCGCTCAGGATGGAGGTGGAAACGCTCAGCTGCCGGAGGGAGCTCAGGACGGCTGCGGGGAGACGTGGGACATGTGAGCTCCCCTATGCCCTGAGGGCTGAAAGGGTGAACCCGTCCTGGGGGAGCTGGCTCTCCCTGACACAGCCCACAGCAGGGAAGTTGAAGGGAGCCCCCTGCTCCCAGCCCTGCCCAGCCGGGACACAGGCCCTCCGCAGGCTGGAGCACGGGTGTGAAAGGAACACGGAAAAGCACGGAGCACACAGCCCCAGAGCATCCAGCGGGCGCTTCCCTCCCGTGCAGCATCAGCGTGGTGCAGCACCAGCCCACTGCCCTCGGGACACCCCTGGCCTTTTCCCCTCTGCTTTCTCATCAGTCCATGATGGGGCCAGCCCGGCGCCTTCAGGGTGCTGCAGACAGGCACAGGAACACCTACTTGGCCGAAGCGCTGGGAGGGAGCAGTGCTGATCCAGCCAGGCCAGAGATGTCTGCGTGAGGCTCTCCATGCTGGCCGTGGAGACCATGCCATTGAACGACTCAAAGAGGGGCCGGATGATGATACTGAACTGATGGGAGCAGAGGAGTTAAGGGCCAGCCTTGCCAAGAGCATGGATTCCACCTGTAAGGTCTAGGCAGCACTCTCCTACGGGCAGCAGGACAAACCTCCCTGCCCAGACCTGGGCAGACCTGCTGTGTCCCTTTCTCAGCACAGCACCATGCTGAGCACCAGCCCATACTGCTGGGGCGATGGGGAACTGAGCGTCACCCAGGAGGCAGTGGGAGAGCTGTGTCACCCCCATCACAGCTGAAGCTGCCAGATATGGTTGATTAGACACAACTCTTGAAGGAGACTGCCAGCACAGTGTCCTCTGGAGTGACCAGGAGCAGGGCATGACACCAGTGTGTTCAGTGTGCTTCTCTCCTGGGACCACCACTGAGGACTAGTGATTTTGTGCACTGCTTTGACCTCCCATTCCCTGGCCCTTGGCCTCCTCCATTCTTCCAACCACATGGAGCCCAGACTTGGGTCCTGGACACACCTGGGTCTCCAGTGTGTGCCACGTGGCCACCAAGACCAAGCCATCATGTCACCAACTTTGTGTCTGGACCTTTCCTAATCTCTAGTTGATGGCTGCTGTATCCCAGAGCCAGTTCCCACATTGCCAGGAGCTGTTGCCTGCACGAGCTCAGCTCTGCCAGTGCCTCCTCCCCAAGGACTGACCGTTTACACCTACAGGGTTTGCTCCCTTGTAACAGAAGCTGCCTCCTAATCTCAGCATCTCAGCGTGTTCCACCATGTGCCCTTGGCTGGGAAACATCTCCCCATGGCCTCCAGAGCCTCTTGAGCTGAAGGGACCCCACAGGCCCAGGAGCAGCGGGTGGAGCAGAGGAGCTGGTGTCTGGTGGAGGGCTCTGAGCAAGCTGCAGGCGCTGGCCCCAAAGGATACGATCCAGAACTTCCAGTTCTGCAGCGTGGAGGAGCGCACGTACTCGTCAAACATGCTGCGCATCTGGTCAAAGCGCTGGCGTGTGATGGGCACCCCTGTGGCTGGCAGCTGCTCCTGGCAGAGGCTGTGGGGCACCAACACTGCTATGGGTCCATGTTCAGGAGACGGGGAGCCACAGGGGCTGCCCTGTGGGGAGAGGCTCCGGCAGGACCTGAGCTCTCAGCAGGGGTGAGCAGGCAGCATCCTCCTCCCAGGGCAGCTGTGGGGCCTGGCCCCATGTGCTGGTCCCACATGGCACTGCCTCTTGAGCATCATCCCTCCTCCAAACAGGGTTTGAGGTGGGGCAGAGTCAAGTGCAGGTCCTGGGAGGTGCTCAGGAGACCTGCTGTGTCCTGCTGCCTCCCCAGCGCTTGCCCTGCCTGGATACCCCGAGGCAGGCAGTGGCTCCCTCCCGCCTGCCCCAGCCATGCCCCACTTACTTGATGGAGCCATTGAGCTCCTCGATCTGCTCCCGCAGCCGCTGTGCCTCGTCCTGCAGGGCTGCCCGCTCCTGCTGCAGCTTGCAGATGTACTCAGCTGTCTTCTGCAAGGTGGTGGCTTTGCTGACCTGAGGGGCCACAGGGTGAGACAACGCAGGGAGCTGCTGGGAGTGGCGGGGTGGGGGGCACCCCGTGCAGCAGGGCTGGCAGTGCAAGAGGTGCTCTGCTCCAGTGCCCAGACCACCCTGGCACGGCTGCACCATATGGGTCTCTGTGTGCCTGCTGCGGGCTTGCAGCCTCCTGCCCCAAGGGCTGGGGCACAGGACAGGAGCTCCCTACACTGGGGCAGGCTGGAGATGCAGCATCTCAAGGGGACAAACCTTGTCCCTCTATGCTCAGCGCTGGCCGGTCCATGCAGCCCTGGGCACTCACCTTGATGCTGGGCTGGGCGTTCAGCGTGCTCACCAGGCTGTGCAGGGTGTTGAAGCCCAGCTTGATGTTGAAGCGCCTCTTCTGCTCGGCGGAGATGTGTGTGATGCGGCGGCTCTCCACCTGCCGGTGAAGGGCCATCAGGCACCTCCTGATGCAGGGGCAGCCCCGAGCCACCGGCCCCAGCTTGCCCAAAGTTTGTAGTGAGGCTATGGGGGAAGCTTGGAGGGCAGCAGGAAAGGGGGGTGCATATGGAGTTGGTGCCTCCCATAGCTCCTGGTGTACCTTGCTGGGCTCAGGCCTGCCCCGACATGACACGGGATGGTGCAGGGGGATGCCAGTGCCCATCCCTGCAGTGGGTCTCGGGGAAGCCTGGCCAGGCTTGGGACAGTCAACGCCTGGAAAAGGGAAAGTGATGCTCTGGGGAGAGAGGCAGCAGCAGCCCCTCGTGATGGGCTGACACCAGGGTCCCACGCTGGGATGGGGATGGGCAGAGAAGAGCAGCCTGCAGCACTACCCCAACCCCAGGGCATCTGCCCCAGCATCCAACCAAATCTTATCGGTTTCTCTTATCCCAAATCCCACTCATTTTTTACAACAGCTCAGAAATGGGAACATCTGGAATGTGACATTTGAAGTTCCCAGTGTTTCTTGTGGTGGAATTTGCCAGGAGAGCGGACTGAAGGCAGCAAGGCTGTGGTCTGCAGCACCAAACTGAAACAGAGAGTGAGACCAGAGCCTGGTTTCCAGCCGCCGCTCTGGTTTCTGTGGGTGAAAGCAGGGCACTTCCTGCTCAAAACCCAAGCTCCGGGTTTTCAAAACCACAGCCCGACATTTTGGTCCTCTTTGTCTTTTCCTGTTTCTGCTTTTGTCCCTGTAGAAGAAGGCAGGTGAAGGACTGTGCCCTCCCTCCCACACACAAGGAACTCCTCCATGCTCAGCCGGGTAAATGTAAATCTCTGGCATTGAAGTAAAGCTGAAACGTCCCCATTAACGTTTGGGGCAGGCTCCGTGCAGGGGATGCAGCGTCCTGGGGAGCTCCCTTCCGCGCCCCAGACTCACCGCACGCCGACGTGGGGGACAGCCGCTCTGCCTTGGGCACCAGCAGTGGGCCCGGCTGGGTGCCTGCCAGCGGCACCGGCACCACCTGGGCAGGGCTGGAGCCAGGAGCCAGCCCTGGGCTCAGCTGGGCCATTCTGGAGAGGAAGGTGGCGGGGACGTCAGGGACAGCGCTCTGCTGCGGGGAGAAGGCAGAGGGAAGGGGGAGCTTGGGGACCCAGCGCCCCACGTGCGCCAGGGACCAGACCTTCCCTTTGGGTTGGTCGGTGCCCAGGCACTGACATCAGCACATCTGCAGGGGGACAGGGAAAGGGGACGTGCGCTCCTTCCCACCACCTGCATGGCAGCCCCATCGCCCCAGGAGGGGGGTCCTGCAAGGGGGTGCTTCCCACCTCCACTCTGTTTCTTCACAGGTGATTCCTGCCCCACATGCCACCTCCTTCTCCCTGTGCCTGTCCAGCTCCATATTGCACAGGGTAACCCCACAGAGCCCTATCTCCCCCCCTGCCCTAGCTCTACCGCTGCCCAGCAACCAGGAGAAGGCAGTGTCTGACCTGGGGAGGCATTTCCCAACCCGGGGGTCTAGACAGATGCTTACCGGGGAAACAGGGGATGTGGGCACAAGTCCTTCACCTGTCGGGCTTGGGGCATCCAGGACTGGCTCCTGCTTGGCTGCAGAGGGCAGGGAGCAGAGGGAACTGCTGTGTGAGGGTGCTGGGGCCTTGGGGACCTATTCTGCCCCCCAGGACAACCAGCCCCCAGCACAGGCATTGCTGCAGCCCTTCCCTGCCTGTCTGCGTCAGAGAAGGGTAAAGCAGCCCCTAGAGAGAGAGCTGCCTTTGCTCCCTACAGCAGGGAGATCATCAGGAGCCTTGGTGCAGGCAGGGACCCCCAGACACCCACGCCAGCCTCCGTGGGACCTGTCCCATCTCATGTATGGGCAGCAGGTCCCCTTAGCCCCTCTGTGCCAACAGGAGACCAGGCTGAGAACACAGGGGCTTGGCAGTGGTGCCCGTGGCTGGGCCCTGCAGGGAGACCTCCCTGGGCACGGCTTCCCCCTGGCTTTGGGGCTGCCTCGTGGTGGGGACATCCGCATGCCCTGCCCAGCATCCCCACATCCAACCCAGGGAGGTAGCAGGGTCCCACCTCCAATCCCCCCCCCCAGCATCTCCCCCCACCAGTGTCTGCCCCAGGCCCCCTTACCTGCGGTCAGGAGCTGGCTCAGGCAGGGGTTGGGCATGGCCAGGGGTGTCGGTGGGGGGGGTCCCTGCAGCCTCTTCGCTTTGGTGCCATTGGGCTTTGCCTTCAACCGCCCGCTCCTGCCCTGGGGCAGGCCCCTGGGGGGGGCAAACCTGGGGTCGCCCAGCAGGGTGGGAGGCAGGAGCTCAGGGGCAGCCGGGCGGGGGTACCCCGGGGGCACCATGCCTACAGCATAGCCCAGCTCCGGGGAATGCGGGGCGAAGCAGGGCGCTGAGAGCGGGGATGTGGGATGGATGAGGAGCGAGGGGCTGGGGGAGCTGGGGTAGGGGAACTTGCAGCGAGGTGCTGAGATGGGGGAGCACAGGGGGTCCGGGCTCAGCACTGATGTCCCGGGGGACAGGCTGGGAGGGGGGTACTGGGGTCCTGGTGGCTCCAGGCTGGGGGGCCCATACTGCAGCAGGGGCTTGTGTCGGAGCTGGGGGCTGAGGTCGCTGGGCACTGTGGTGGGGGTGTTGGGGGGCAGCAGGGCTGGGGGGAGCTCGGGGCCCAGGAAGGCGCCGTGGAGGCCAAGCTGCGAGGCACCGCTGGGCTGCAGGAGACACGGGATGGTCAGAGGGGTGCCGGGGCACTGTGGCCGCGGGCCGTGGGCTGTGGTCCTGCTCACCTGGAGGAGGGCGCTGGGTGAGAGCGGGGCCTCGGGACTTGCAGGCAGCCCCCGAGCACCCATCAGGCACCCCCCATCACCGAACAGGGGCTCGGCCATGGGCATGAAGCAGGGTGGCTCCTGGTAGCCTGGTTGCATCTGTGATGGCAGTGGCCGGTGGCTGGTGAACATATCTGTGGAGACAGAGCGGTGGGCATCAGCAAACCTTCCCAGAGGGGGGATGTCAAGCCCCAGGGCACACTGGGTCAAGCTGTATCCCGTTACCAGCAGAGGTTTGCACCCGTGGCCAGCCTTGCCTCATCAAGGGGACAGGAACACCCACCCAAGGGAGGGGACCCCATCCTGACACCCAGCCAGGCACGTCATGCTGCAGGGCTGCTCCCAGGGCTAGGTGGCTGTCCAGCCCCTCCTGAACCAGCTCCAGCCTGGGGCAGGCCCTGGGACCCCCAGGCTGTGGGGCAGCCGCAGCTGGCGGGCTGGGAGGCACAGTTCACAGCACCCCCCAGCCACGGGGGACGCTCCCCTGGAGTCACGGCGAGCTCTTACCCCCCCCGGCAGTGCCGTGCCTGCAGCCTGTGGCTAACCACATCCCATGGCCTTCCCGAAGCTGAGCCCCATGACCCTGCCGTGACTCCCTCTCCCTTCCTCTCCCCTTCCCACAACCCTGCTCCTTCCGCAGGCCCAGACACTGTGGTGCAGAGGGCTGGCCTGATGCTTTGGGCCACCCCCTTGGGGAAATGAGCTCCCCGGGCATGGCAGCCCCATGCACGCTTCGGCTTGGTGCTGGCGCTGTGGCTGCCTGGGCCAGTGCTGGCTCCGGCAGTGCCACCAGGACGGTTTTCCCTGGAGAGGATGACTCTGAGCTGGGGCTGGGGCTGCTGGGTGCTTCCCGGTGGGATGGAGCAGGAGCGCTGGCTGTGTTTGCAGACTGGCACAGACTCTGTGCCTGAGCAGCAACCCTGGCATCCCCACTGGGGAGCACCCAGCCATGCTCCCAAGCCCTTGGCTGACATGACCATCACTGCCCCACGCTCCTCTCCCTTCCTGCAGAGCCCGGCTCAGTCCACAGGCTGTCTCTGGTGCCCACATGTGTAGCCATTCCCCAGGACTCTGCTCTGCCTCCAGGGTGCCCTGGCTGGGACCTGCAAAGGTCTGAGACCCTTCTGAACCTCCATCAGAGAAGCAAACACACCAGCAGGGTGGGATGCCATGGAGCTGAGCACGGCGATGACTCCAGCAGTGCCATGTGCTGGCAGCCAAGGGTAACCCCAGTGCGAGACAGTGCAGTGCCACCCCTGAGCTGCCCCACTCAGCCCTCAGCCTGTCCCTTCCCCCTGCCAAGGACACGGTGAATGCCCGGGAGCATGGCAGAGCCATCCCTGCCCTTCCACTACTGTGGGCTCTGGTGCTGCCAGGCAGGGTCTCCATCTCCCGAGGGTGCAGCACCCAGCTCCACGTTGCCCCCCGCTCTTTGTCACGCCCACATGGCACACTGAAGCTCTGCGGGTATTTATAGGCATTTCTGGTGCCCAGCCCTGCAGATTCAATTCCTCTTGTGCCTCTTGCTCTGCTGCAGGGATGGAAGGTGGCTGGCAGCCCCCAGGAGCCCCGTCCCCCCTTTTCTTACCTCTTCCCCACCCCACAGCTCTTGCCCACACTCCTCTCCACCACTGCGTCACGCTGACTTCTCCCCAGCAGTACGGTGTGGCCAGGGCACATCACTGCTCACAGGAGAAGGCCCATGTGGATGGCACACCACACCTTTAGCATCCCGTTCAAACCCAGGGCTGGGACTGGGGCTACAGAACCCACTCCTAAACCGAGAACACTCCAGCATTGGCCCCAGGCCCCGAGTGAGCATGGTGGGGTGATGCCACCCCAGGGGATGCCAGCGCTGCCCCCTGCACCCCAGTGCCCTCTATGGGTCCTACCTGGAGCACAGTGCCAGCAGGGCCCGGGGCCCGGCTGCTCCCTTGCATCTGCCATCAGGACTTCTCCATCTGCCCCACACCGTGCTCTGGCACCCGCCGCCAACGCACGGAGCTTCCTCCTTTGGGGATTGGTTTGCCTGTGCTGACTGACAGGCGCTGAGCTCTGCCACCACCGCCAGGCACAGCGGCAGCCCCGTGACCCTGCGAGCCCTGTGCTGCCCGCTGCAGCACCCACCCTGCACGGGTGCCAACTGGTGCTCTGTGCAAGGCTCCCTGCTACACACCCTGATGGAAAAGTGCCCTTCGGGCCACGACCAGGTTGGCTCCGGCAGCCTGCACCCAGCATTCGGCCCCCATCTCCTCTCCCCAGTCATCCCTGTGGGTTCATGACCTGGCACTGCCGCTCACATGGGCTGTGAGCACCTCTGCTCCGACATCCCTGCCCCACACACCCCCTCTGCCCAGCGCACACCCACCTCCCTCATCGCTGTCACAGCACTGCGAGCAGGGCTGCTCTGCACAGCATCCCAGGAAATGCCATGTCTGGGACAAGACTCCCACTCACGGGAGCACAAAAGCCCTGGGGCACACCAGCCATACCTGGGATGCTGTCTCTGACCCCAGCTGGACTTGAGACCATGCCCACCCCCAGCAGTGCCCACATGTGGATCTCCAGGGTTTGGGCAAAACGTGAATTAGAGTCCTGTGATGGTTTGGGTTAAAGGGACCTTAAAGCTCCTCCACTTCCAACCCTTGCCATGGGCAGGGACATCTTCCAATAGAGCAGATTGCTCCCAGCCCCATTGAGCCTGGCCTTAAACATTCCTTGGAAGAGATGCTCTCCTGCAGTGAAGTGGCTTGCAGTAAGACCTGCTCCATTCCCACGCAGCACCCTGGAGCAAAACGCTGCCCTTTTCCCCAGGAAACAAAAGACAACTTGGCTGCTAATAGAAATGTATTGGTTCAGATGGGCACCCCCCTGCCCCTTGCCATCTCCTGCTGAGCATGAGGCTGTGCAGGTTCTGGGCCTGCTACTGTGCCACTGCTGTGGTGAGGGGCTGCTTGAGAGGGGTCAGTGCAGACTACCAGCACCGTGCAGGGTCTCTCAGGGCAAGGGACACTTGTCAGGTGTCACTGTGACCCATTTGGAGCTGTCGCACCTACCAATGACTGGCACCTACTTGGGGCACCTGGGGACAGGAGGCAAAGGGCCAGCAGTGGGAACAGACCCTCTTCCCAGAAAGGGTCTCACCCTGATGGGATCTCTGGAAGGAAGGAGCCAAGAAGATGCTGGCAAGAGCCTTCCCATCACATCCCTCCCTGGGGCATCCCCCCGCCTGTCCCAGCACATCAGAGTGTCCCAGCCTAGTCCCTGACAGCATCTTATCTTGTACCACGCCATGGCCATGTGGTGCAAGCACCGCTGTTGCCTCCTGCCAAAGGAAGTGGAGGTGGCTGCGGAGCTCACAGGGTGCTGATGGATGCACAGAGGGGTCCAGAGATGCTGGTGCTGCCCAAGGCCACCAGCTACCTGGGAAGGCTGCAATAACCAGCCCACGCCAGGGGGCTGAGGAGGGGGACACAGCAGCACAGAGGCTGCTCTCCAGGGGTTCCCCCTCTCTTGTCCTTGGCTGCAGCCAAAGGGAGGTGGTTCGGCACCCGGGGAACCACCAGATTTCTCTTTGTAGAAACCCAGAGCCACTGAGGTTCTGCCCCGGGTGCAGGCAGGCAGTGGAACCCCTGCCCCACAGCCTGCCGCAGCATCCTGCCCCACAGCCTGCTGCAGCATCCTGCCCCACAGCCTGCTGCAGCATCCTGCCCCACAGCCTGCCGCAGCACCCTGCCCCACAGCCTGCTGCAGTGCCCTGCCCCACAGCCTGCCGCAGCCCCCTGCCCGTGCACGCTGCTTTTTCCATGCCAGGGCATGTCTGGTGCTTTCAGGCCAGCCCTGCAGCTCCTGCTGCTGCCTGGCCAGTTTTGGGCTGCAGTGGGGTGCAGACCATGCTGGGTTGTGTGGGATGCGGCTGGCTCTTACCTGAGATCTCCATCTCATCCAGGCTGGGCTGCAGGGGCGCCAAGTCCGGCTGTATCATGTCAGCATTCCCAACATAGGCTGGAAGAGGGCAGAGCTGCAATGCTGGGGCCCAGGCACAGCACCCTCAATACCCCCTTCAGGGTTCCTCCCACCCCTGCCCTCATACCTGCCTGGCTGCAACCCCTCGTGGCACCCCACAGTCACCCTGTGTTGCTGCTCCTTGCACTGGCAGGCAGGTGGGTGCCCACTCTGTGGAGACCCAGGACCATCCCATCCCCACCATCCTGCCCACCAGTGCCCCTGGGACCTCCTCCAGTGCCCAAGTACTCCAGGGAAAAGATGATCCTTGGCACAGGACCCACCTGGTGCTGCAGGAGCGCCCGGGACCTGCCCCGGCGGGGACAGCAGAGGGTGGCCGTGGAAGGCAGGACCTGTCTGCTCCTCACCCAGGGCTGGCAGCACTGCCCTGGAGGCTGGTGCAAGGTCCCTCATGGGTCTAGTGCTGCCTGGGCAGCTCAGCACATCCCGCCTGAGGCAGTCTGTGGGGAGCCACCCAAGGAGGGGATGCTCCCACCCTTCCCAAATGGAGCTCTCACTTTGTAGCATCCCCCCCTCCTGCCCCAGCAGGAAGGATGCCGGGGGATCCTCTCTGCTCAAAAGACACAGGCAGCAGCTCCCAGGGTCAAGGCCAAGAAGCAGCACGGTGCTACTGTGTGTGCTGCCCACCTGGACCTCCTCCTCCACATCCTGCTAGAGCATGGTCTGGAACACCTACCATCCTCGGGGAGTGCCTGATGGGCACTGGGCGTCTGTGTCATGGTGAAGAGGGTGTCAGAGATGTCCGAGAGGAAGGTGTCCAAGTCAAAGTGCTGCCTACCCCCTGGCTCCTCTTCCTCATCCCCAAGCAGCATGGGCACCACGTTGCAGAAGAGCTGGTTGCACCATTTCTCCATTGGCCTCCAGAGATCTTCATCCTGCATGAGATGAGCAAAGGAGCTGAGTGGGAAGGGCCCATGCCTGGCTCCCCAGCTGCTCTCCCTCACAGCTCCCATGCTCCCTACAGCATTTATCACTCCAAAGCTTCCCACCCGGCACATTGGTGCTTCCAGAAGTGTGAGTGCGGCATCCCAAGGGCTTGGCATCCCATCCCATAAGGCTTAGCATGCCCTGGTGCTTCTGCCAAGCTGCCCAGTGCAGGGGTTTGCATTGTGCCCCCCTAATGCCCGCTCCCCACCCTTCCCCAGCAGACTCACCTGCTTTGGACTGGAGACCTCCTCCTCCCGAGTGGTCTTTCGGAGCTGGAAGGCGAAGATAGCCCATGTCACCCCCCAGCCGAGGCAGGCACAGTGTGGGGCAGGGCCAGGGGCAGGGCAGAGAGGAGCAGTACTCAGGACGGAGGTCCCTGGAGGGCTCAGGGTGCCTGCCATGAGCTCACATCTGCCTTTACTCCACAGGGTTTGGGCTGAGCGGCGGCGGCAGTGGTGGGACCGGTGCTGTGTGTGACTGCCAGCACCCTGCCTGCCCGTGTCACCCCAGCCTTTATGGGTCCCCAGCTGGACCACGCTCCACCCCGCGTGGCAGGAGGCCAAGGCTGTGGTGCCAGCCTGAGCAGAGCAGGCAACCAGAGCAGCACGGAGCCACCCAGCCTGCCTGGCAGCACGTGCTGGCAGGGTGAGATGTGGCTGCCAGCAGCATGCCTGTGAATCCCAGCCTAGCCCCAGTGCCGGCCCTGCCCGACCCACCCCAACACGTGAGCTGTGGGTGTGCTGCCAAACCCAGCCCCAGAGGGTGCAAAAGGCAGGGGACAGGCAGGCAGAGCACACCCAGCACTGCAGACAGCATGGGATGGGGTCCCCACTGAACTCCACCCCATCAGCACCATCTGAGCAGCCAGCATCCCCTCCCATGCTGGCAAGAGCCGTCCACATCCTGCTCCCAGTCAGCCATGGCTCCGTGCTGGGTATGCTGATGTCCTGCCCCACCACGGGCACCACCACGGGACAGGCAGCACCATGGGCAGAGCCACTCACCCGCTTCTTGTAGTAGATCCTCCACTTGTGGTACTCCCTCATCACCACCTCGATGCGGCGTTTCCAGTAGTTGCCCTCCAGCACAACAGCCTGGTGGGGCGGGACAGGGGGTGAGGGCTGACCCCCACAGCCCGCAGCCCCCCACAGCCCCCCGCAGCCAGGGCTGGTTTCCTTGTGCCACATCAGAAGCACCTTTCCAGCAGATCTGTGACACACAGCCAGGTCTGCCCCTGTGTCCCCAGCTCCCCCTGTGCTGCGCAGACCTGCTCCTGCAGGGGACCGTGCCCTACCTCTGGTTTTCGGTGCTCATCAGCTTCAGAGCCCTCAAGCGGGGTGATGAAGCCGCACACGGGATTCTTCCTCCGCTCCACATCTGCACAGGGGAGCACACAGCTGGCTTTACCCATGGGTCCATCCCTGGGCAGCCCCATCCTGCCTGGCATCTCCTGCACTCAGCAGGCTCTGTACTCACACTGGATGTACCACGCTCTCCAGATAGCGTTGTTGAGACGAATTTTGTCCCGGCAAAGCAGCCTCAGCCCCTTGAAATTCTTCCACTTTGGAGACACCAGCTTCCCACTAAAACACCAAGCAAAGGAGAGGCTGAGGGGGACCATCCCCCAGCCTGCCCAGTTCAGGGTCTCACAAGAGGGAGGTGTCTCGAGAGGGGACCAGGCCACCAGCCTGGTGGCACATCTGGAGCAGGACCAGCCACGTGGCTGTGCTGCAGGCACCCTGAGCTCACCTTCACCTTGGGAGCAGCACAGACCTAAACCATGAGCTTCACAGACCCACATGAGGTTTCTCCAGCCCCCAGGACTAAAGCAGATTGAGGCTCAAACTCGGCATCAAGGAGGGACCCCACTGCCCCCCACCAGCGCGTCTCCATCCTGGCCCCAGGGGATGCAAAGAAAGTTTCCAGCCCAGGAAAGATGCCTGGGGAGATGTGGTGCTGTGGCTCTTGCCTCGCTGCAGCATCTCCCCCTCTGCTCTGGGGAGACCCCCCCTGCAGTCCTGATCCAGCTCTGGGGCAGCAGCACAAGAGGGACCTGGAGCTGTTGGAGCGAGGCCAGAGGAGGCCATGGAGATGCTGCGAGGGCTGGAGCAGCTCTGCTCTGGAGCCAGGCTGAGAGAGCTGGGCTGGGGCAGCCTGGAGAAGAGAAGGCTCCTGAAGGGGAGACCTTAGAGCAGCTCCAGTGCCTAAAGGGGCTGCAGGAAACCTGGAGAGGGGCTTGGGACAAGGGCCTGTAGGGACAGGCCAAGGGGAATGGCTTGAACCTGCCAGAGGGGAGACTGAGCTGAGCTCTTAGGCAGAAGCTCTTCCCTGGGAGGGTGCTGAGGCGCTGGCACAGGGTGCCCAGAGAAGCTGTGGCTGCCCCATCCCTGGCAGTGCTCAAGGCCAGGTTGGACACAGGGGCTTGGAGCAAGCTGCTCCAGTGGAAGGGGTCCCTGCCCGTGGCAGGGGTTGGAGCTGGATGAGCTTTAAGGTCCCTTCCAATACAAGTCAGGCTGGGGTTCTACGGTTCTATTTCTGACCCTCCTTTTAATGCCAGGCAAGGCTTGGAAAAGCTCCCTTCAGCTGGGGCAGGGGCAGGTAGAAGGGCAGGCATCTGCATGGGTCTGGGAAGAAAGAGAGCAAACTGGAGTATGTTATAGACCTTAAGGGACACTCACTTGTGCCCCAAGACAGGCACAGAGCGGGACCAGCTCTGCCCTCAGCCCAGCACTGCCCTGAGCTCTTCTCCACACCCATGCCCTACAAACCTGTGCCCCCATCGCAGCCCCCAGCCCTCCCTCCTTCCTGTTTCCCAGCTCCCAGCAGCAGCTGTGTTTGTTCTGCTGCTCTCTGTGGTGCGGTGATGTCCCTAATGGGGCCCGCAGTGCAGGCAGCCTCATTTCACTGATTGTCTTGTTTCCTTCCAGCTGAGTGGAGGTGACCTGGTGTGCACTGACCAGGGACATCCATGGGGTCCTGCTGCCCCAGGAGCTCCATGGGGATGCTGGGGTCTCTCTGCTTTACTTTGGGGTCCTTTTCCCCTCTGCCTGTGAGTTCAGCAGCTGCCCTGGCCATGGGCTCGCAGCAATGTCGGCTGCACAGAAAGGGCAGGCTGGAGGCTGCACAGCATCCCTCCCCAGGAAGTCCATGCTGAGAGTTTGTCCCTTAAAGAGCTCGGTGCTATTTTGGGTCCCACTTATGCTGGGCACATGCATGGAGGAGGAGGGGTAGATGCTGGGCTGGGTTTAGGGATGCTGTATTCCCTCGCTGCCAGCATCTCTTGGGTCCCTCAAGATGCTGTCAGTCCATGCTCCCAGGGAGGTGCTAGGGACAAGAGCAGTACCTGGGTAATGCTTTAAGTAGCAGCACACTTGTTCACTCAAGCTTGTGAAACCTCAGAGCACCCTTGAACAAAGACTGGCCTGTTCTGCATTAACCTGCCCTTTTGAAATCTGGCACGGGCCAGCAAGTGGGGCTCCCTCCCTCTGCAGCGGTACCAGCAAGGAGCTGGATTGCAACCAGGCTGCTGCCCCCGAGGTTAGAGCCTGAACAGGCAGCAGTGCAGGCAGAGAGAGCCCTGTCCTGCTCCGGCTGGAGGAAGCATGCCAGGGTGGAGGGGAGAGGAGAGTGATGCTGCCCCATCTCACTGCAGGGAACAAGGACGGGGACCTCTTCGGCTCCAGAGCCTGATGCAGGGATGTGTCTGGGATCAGGTGCTCCCACCCCTGGGGCGGATGGGGATGGTCTCCTCACAGAGACCCCCAGGGGCTGGGGAAGGATCTGTGTCCCTGTGGCTCCAGCCTGCAGAGAGTTAAGGACGCGGCTGTGCGCTGGCCACCCTGCTATCACCAGGAGTTTGAACTTTCCCCCTTGGCACAAGGCAAACAGCGCGGTGGTGCCAAGCAGAGGAGCCAATGGAAGGGACGGGTTTCCCGGGCACGTGGCCATATCGCCCCGGTCAAGGCTACCCGGCCACCCTCACCGGTGCCGCCCACCGACAGCCAGGGCACGGGAGGCAGCACGAGCGCAGGACCACAGCCCATGGATGTGCACCTCGGCCACGCTTGGGGCTGGTGGGGTTGTGGCCATGGAGCTGCTGCGGGTCCTGGGAGCTGCCTTTGGGCTTTGCCATAACAGCCTTTTTTGCCTATTAAGAATCCTTTCAGGTTTGGGGCTTATCAGGCTGATCTTTGCTCCCTGGTTTGCCTTGGAAATGGCCCCACCCTTCCCAGGGAGGTGAATGCAAACCCCAGGCTGAGACAGGAGAAAGGTTTGGGATGTCCCAGGCTGCTGCATGCTGCAGAGGAATGGGGACGCAGGGGCCACCATCATCTACGGGGGCATGGGGTGAGGTGGGAACAGGGTTCAGCCTGGGACCAAACCTGGTGTGGGTCAGCACTGCCTCTGTTTTGTTCAGTAGGTCCTGGATTTGCTCCATGATTCATTCAGCCTGTCCAGAGGTTTAAGGTGTTGCAGCCCCTGCCTTCATGGCAAAGCGAGTGATCTGCTCTGCATCAACAGCAAGAGGAGAGGGGAGGAACGATCTGGTGTAGGTGCAGGGCTGTTGGGATGCGGCGTGTCCCAGGGTGGCTGGAAGAGGACAGCATTCCCTGCAAGTCCTGACTGCTCATGTTCCATTTCTCACAGCTTTTGCTCCTAAAACAATGGTTTTTTCCTTGAATTTTTATGCTTTAAGATGCAGAGTCTGACAAAGGAAAGTTAAAAATCCAACCACAGTTTTCCTGAATAGTGCCTCCAAGTAAAAAACCGAATGTGTTCAAATCCAGCTTCAAATCTCTGCCGTCTAAAGGAGCTTTTTTAATTCACCGCACTGTGCTGATGGAGAGGCTGCTGCTCCAGCTTGGCCGCTCATCGTGCTGCCTGAGTTAACTCGAGGGCAGTGTTGTAACAAAGGTGTTAATAGGGTGTACTGTGGATTAGATAGGGACCTGCTCTGTGTATTTACTCCCAGATTGGAGTGCTCCTACACTCACAGCTCTGCCTTTTGAGCAGCCATCATCCTTCCTGCAGAGCAAGCATGGAGTGCCCCAGATGAGAAGGAAAGTCCTTTCAGTTGAACCTGCTTAGCCGAGTCCAGAGGAGGCCATGGAGATGCTGCGAGGGCTGGAGCAGCTCTGCTCTGGAGCCAGGCTGAGAGCTGGGCTGGGGCAGCCTGGAGAAGAGAAGGCTCCTGAAGGGGAGACCTTAGAGCAGCTCCAGTGCCTAAAGGGGCTGCAGGAAACCTGGAGAGGGGCCTGGGACAAGGGCCTGTAGGGACAGGCCAAGGGGAATGGCTTGAACCTGCCAGAGGGGAGACTGAGCTGAGCTCTTAGGCAGAAGCTCTTCCCTGTGAGGGTGCTGAGGCGCTGGCACAGGGTGCCCAGAGAAGCTGTGGCTGCCCCATCCCTGGCAGTGCTCAAGGCCAGGTTGGACACAGGGGCTTGGAGCAAGCTGCTCCAGTGGAAGGGGTCCCTGCCTGTGGCAGGGGTTGGAACTGGATGAGCTTTAAGGTCCCTTTAACCCAAACCAGGCTGGGATTCTGTGATCTAAGTCCTCTTGCAAATAGCTGTCCAGGAAGCTGGATAGCTGCAAACCCAGGTGGGTATCTTGGCGATCCCTGGAGATATGACTCCCATGTGCATTAGAGTGGGAGCAGACCTGCATACCAGCCAGCTCCTCTGCACACTGCTTGCACAGGATCAGCCCCAAATCCTTGGACAGTGACAGAGAAAAGGCGCCCAGCTCCCTGCCATTAGCGACATCACACCATGCTGAGCATGGATGGCTTCAGCCCAAGCCCTTCCTTTCCCCTGACCCACTATTGCCCTTCGTGTGGATAACCCACGGCAGACACTGCCCGACCCACCGCAAAGCCCCAGAGGGTTCCACTGCCATCGGCACCGAGCTCTGCCCCGCTCAGCTCCCACCGCAGCCCAGCCAGGGCGCAGGCAGCACCCGGGGGGTCTGAGGTCTGGGTGAGACCAAAGCCTCCTTAGATGGTGGGGATGGAGCCAGCAATGCCAGGGTGTGGGTACAGCAGGGCAAGGCGCTTCCAGCCGGTCTGAGCTGATGCACAGGGCTGCGGGTGAGTGCTGGTGAGCTGTGGGAGGCTGAGGTGGGGGGGGCAAAGGGAAGTTCAGGATAGTAAAGGAAACGGGGAGAGGGCAGCTCAGTGCGTGCATCACCGTGATCACCGCCTGCGTGCTTTCTGCCCTGGTGCATGAGTGTTCAAGGCACTGTGAAGTAGAGAATCAATGAGAGAGTATGGCAAAGCTATATGAGCAATTCCACTGCTAGGAAAGCCTCAGAGCCTGCTATCAGCTCGCCAGGAGGATGGATTCACAGGGAGTGTAATTGAAGCCTGCCTCTTTTTAAATCACAAAAGGGGCAGAGATGATACTCCAGGTGGCCTAACAGCCTGATGGGCCTGCCTGCTGAATCTCTCCTCTCAGTATCTGCAGGGGAGCAGAGGTTAAACCTGCATCCCATCCTAAGAGCAGCTACAGAAGGCTTCTGAAGCATAAGACAGGCATGTCCAAGGTAACACGGCGAGTGGCTGCAGTTTGCAGTTCCCATCGGCACCCAGTTTTTCTCCCTTCAGGAGGACGGTTCCCCAGGCCAGGCATCCAGTGACTCCCTGCAGGGGGTCACAGGAAGGGGAGTGAACAAAGGAGACCCACTCTGCCAGGCAGGACACTGGGAGTCCCACTGCAGACATGGGGAGAAAGAGCTTGCTTGGGTCGGGGGACCATGCTAAGGCCAAAGTGGGAAGAGATCCTGAAGGAGCTCAGCTCCACATGCTCTGCTTTTGGGGGGAATGAAGGCAAGTGAGCTGCAGGGAGGTGAAGCCATGGAGAAACAACAGCCTAAGGAAGGCATTCAGAAGGCATCCAGAAATGCAGCACATTGCAGGAGAAGGAGCGGAAGACATTCATGAAGTCTTTGGCAGGAGAGCTGCTGGAAGTGTCCTGGAAAATGGGTACTGGGAAAAAGGGCCTGGGAAGTGCTTCATCCCAGCACCAGGAGGAAGACCTGGGGAGGAGGAGGGGGGTTCCCTCTCTTGGAGAGATCTGAAGAAACAAGTTACTGCCAGAAGCCAGGCTTGGTGTGGAGAGAGGGCTCCTTCCCCAGCAAGGGGATGATGCTGAGCCCAGCCCCTGAAGGGGTAATACATGAGATCCTCAGGGTGATTGCTCAAGCTGAGACACAGCTGCCAAAACGTCTGTGAAGTGCCATGGAGGAGCGTTGGCGAGGGGAGGAATCACAGCTGCCCACATGAATCTGGAGGGCTGGAAGTGGATAATCCTAAGGTCCTTTCCAACCCAACCTGTTCTGTAATTCTATGATTCTATGAAAGTTGAGCTACAGCCACGAAAATGGTGCTGTCTGGAGAGAGTTTAGTGAATTGCCTTTGAAACTGTGTGAGCCTGGGCAGCAAGGGATGGGCGGCTGCAGCAGTCCCGGCTCAGCCAGCAGCTCAGGAGTGACAGCTCCCTGCACGCAGCGCTGCAAAGGGCAAGTTTGGGTGTTGCGTTCAGAGTGGTGCCCCTGACAAAAGAGGGATGCTCACAAACTGGAGTGATCCTGCAGCAGGGTGCTAAGATGGTTGGCGACTAATGTACACGACAGAAGAGGAGGGTGGCTGCCGTGTGTGTTCAGCCTGAAGAAGAGAGGCTGAAGAGAGCCGGAGGGATGGAGCCTTGCCTGCAACATCATGGCCAGCCAAGGGTGGTGTCCAGCTGCTGTGGTCTGCTCCACTGCCAAGGCAGGTGCACCCTGCCCCTTTCCCCTCTGCCCAGGGAGCACCAGAGCTCAGGGGCATCCAGAGGCTGTGATGCATCTCAGGAGTCAAGAGCTTGAGCACTTGGGGTGGAGCAGTGCCTGCTCCTCCAGCCCCAAGCTGCAAGGGTCAGAACACAGCAAGTGTGCGGCTGGGAGAGTGAAGGAGTGTGGCCAACAGTGCCTGAATGTCCCCTGTGTGTGGCACTCAGGGGTGACTTGCCCCTGACTTGTCCCCCCATGCTGATGCTCACCATGGTCCCACAGAGTGCCAGCTGCACCAGCACCTTGAAGGAGGCTGCGCAACGCTGGCCATGAGCAAACCCTGCAATCTGTGATGTGGCCATGGGCCAGGTGTACACAGCTATGTGGCAACGAGTAGCCTTGGAATGCTGTCCCAATGCCCCATGTCACCAGGGCTGCTCTGCAATATGACCACATATTCCATCATGTTCAGCACTCGAGGTCTTCAAGGCATAGCTGAAAGGTGAGCAACGGAATGAGACCCTGTGTGAAACAAGGCAATAGACAACTCCTGAAGCCTGTTTTGCTGAGGTTTTGCTTTCGCATGGACATTGTCATTCCAGGTTTCCACCTGCACATTTGGGGAAAGTTATGTAAGCAGTTTTGTGCTGACACCAGTAGAGCAAGTGACTCTGATGCTATGCTTGAGAGAACTCAAAACCTCGGGGCCTTGGCAAAAGAGTGTGGACCAAGGCACTAAGAGACATGATGCAGGCTCTGCTGTTGTCACTGAGAGGCTGCGGGATGAGCAGGTCCCTGCCATCCTGGGTTCGGCTGATTTGTGTGGTTGAGGGAATGATGCAGTCACCCATCCCATTTTGCAGGAGAGAAGGAGGGATGCTTTCAAAGGCCCTGGACAAAGCCCTGTGCAGCCATCCAGCCCCAAGTGCTGCTGCATGCCCTAGAATAACCTCGGGACACGTGGGCAGAGCCAAGGACGGGAAGGCAGGACTACTGCTCTGGGCTGGATTGCCAAAGACTGAGTGTTGGCTGCCCACAGGGTTATTGCTGCTCTACAGAGAGTGCAGGATCTGGCCATGAGGGTGCCACAGCTGGGTGCGGTGACTCCAGATCTCATGGGAAGTTGGAGAAGGGTTAAGCTACATGTGAAGAGAGAAGGTACTTCCCATCTGGCTCCACAGCCAAGAACCCAGCCCCAGCTCTTTGTCCCCCAGCCCTCCCAGGCTGGTGGGTTTGGAGCACATTGCACATCGCAGTCCAATGGAGAAGGAGAGCAAGATGCCAGTTTCTGGATGGGCAGTAGGGCTCAGCCAGCCTCACACCTTCAGAGAGCGAGGGGGGTCCTTAGACACATGCCAGCGAAGGGTCCCTGGGACTCACCTGTACTCCAGGCTCATGCACTCGAAGAGCCGGGTGAGGGTCGGGTCGATGCTCCGGGGATCAGCCGCTTCGGGCTCGGTGCGGTGATGGCGCCGCCGGGGCAGCGAGTCGCTGTGCGGGGACGACACCATGAAGTGACCACTGTGGATGACCTGAGAGGGGTTCTGCGCCCTGGCACCAGCTCCTGTGCCACCCACAGCCGTGTCCTCAGAGTCTGAGTCAGAGTCAGACATGGGGCATGGCCCAACCGGGGGCTCCGGGAAGGGTCCCGGCAGCCCCACCTGAGCTCCTGCCATCACCTTCACTGGCCTGCCCCAGTACTGAGGTCCATGTCCTGGAAGTGCCAAAGCCCTGTGGATGCTGTGCTGGCACTGAGCACGTGCCGCTGGGCTCCCCAGCTCAGGACACCCACAGCACACCACACCTCCTGCTCGGCTCCGCTCTCCCTTCCCCGGACCACGCTGCCTCCTCCACACTCCAAGGGTCAGCTTTCGTTTCGCCGAGCAGCTCAGTCACCAGCCCTATTTATAGCGCTGGCAGCTGATCCCGCCCATGGCACCCTGCGCCCGGGCACCGGCCCCCTGCCACGCGAGCTTCAGCTCCGCTCCTGCCCATGTGCCCCATGGCCCCGGCTTTTATCTGCCCTGCAAAGCGGGGCGGGCCGCGGGTGCCTGTCCCCTCCTCTGCAGCGCACCGCAGTCAGCTCTGTTTACCTGGGGTAATCACTGCTCCCGGCGCGCTGGCTCTATTTACCTAGTGCCTCTGCCCTCATGTATCTCCCTGCACTTCCAAGGGAACAAATACAGATTAAGGGACACAAACAGGTGAAATTATAGCAACGGGCACCCAGCTCAGCACAAGGAATGCGGAGTTACTGAGCCATGTGCTGAGAAACAGCCCGGGCAAAAGCCTGCTTCAAGGGGTGACCCGGCAAGAAAGGGGATGCAAAACCTGAATGAATGCAAGAGATAACAACAGTGAGCTCAGGTGTGCTGAGATTTACACACCTTGTAGTCATGCAGTCCTTCAAATGGGTTGTCTTCACCTCTGAGGTGTCCTGAGAGATGCTGACACAGGCAGGGCTGGATGCACCAGCCCCTCCAATGCTCTTCTTTGATGAATACCGGGACCTGTTGCCATAGCATGTGCCATGCCAGTCAGACCTATGTCACAGGCATCTCCTCACTGACCAGAGCCACAGAGAGACACAGTGGATGTAATTTCAGGCTTAAATCACTTCTTTTTCTTTCTAGTTTCTGGCTTATTCTTCCCTAGCTCCAAAACCTGGCACAAGCACACATGCCTAGAGAGCACCCAGGACAGCTTTTGGGTACCTCTGTTGAAAACACGTGGCATAAAACTAACATAGCCTCCAAGCTTTAATCCAGCTTGCAGGTGTAGCACACTGGTGGGGACTTCTGCTGCTCCAGAGGAGGGAGCTCCCCTCCGGGGTCTTTTTCAGAGCTGCCAGAAGCACATGTACAAAGAGCTGGTTTGGGTACTTTCACACTGAGGGGTGCAAACCCCACTTTGAAACTGATTCCTCGCCTTTCAGGCAGACCTGTGCTGCTCTTTCCCTTCTCTGTGATTCAGCACCAGCACGTCAGCCCATCCCGAGCTGCCAGTCAAGGTAATGAAGAGAGAAGTCATTTTAAGCCTACTGTGTGCAGACATTGTGAAGCGATGATCGGCAGGTGGGTGTCCTGGGAAGCTAAGAACTAGACAAGCCAGAAGAGAAACAAAGATGCCAGGGATGCGCCGGGTTTCTGGGAGCGCTCCTACTGCAGAGCCATGCTGTGCAAAAGGGATTTGCCAGGTTTTGTCCCAAGGTTTCCCTTTGTCCCAAGGTTTTGTACCATCTGTTTCCCACCGAAGGCAGACTCTGGTCCTCTGGGACAGCATATGTCTAAGGGAAGCAGAGAAATACATCAGTGAGGCTTTTAGGGACATCAGAACTCCCTCATCCCTGGTCCAGCAGCCCTTGTGCTGCAGAGGAGGGAAATCTCTTGGATGAAAGGCACTCATCCTGGGGAAGCAGTTGATGGTTCCCTCAGAAGGACATTCCCCATCAAACAATGGATCAGAGCAGGGACCCCACAGAGGAATGGGCGGGCTGCAGTGCTGAGGGGTTTTGTAACTGGCTGTTTGGATCCTAATACATGCAATGCCTGGTACAGCCATACGGATGCAACAGAGCCTTGGAGAGCATGGCAAGGGAGTTGTAGACCTGAGTGCAACACAAGGTGGATGTCCCAGAGGTGTCCCAAAATGTGCACTGCCACCCGGGAGGTTGGAGGTCAGAGCCCCCACAGCAACACTTCAAAATGACCCCAACACCACCAGCAGGGAGAAACCGCCTCTGCCTGGGAGGAGAACAGTGTTGGGACAGAGAGGCCCCAGGAGCCCTCACCAAGCTCCACCAGAACATCTCAGATCTGTGACCTGTTACTTGCCTACCAAGGGAATGGAGGTGGCACAGACAGTGTTCACTTTTGGAAGGCTTGGCCACCCATCTAGGGATCTCTGGAGTTAGAGGTCTCATTTCTGTACCAAGTGGTAGGAACTGTAATGAACGTGGAATCTGTGGGACCTTGTGGATAAATACAATAACCTGAGGAAGAGTCCGTATAGGTTTTTAGAGGAAAGCTGTGGCTCAGGAATCTGTTACGGTTGTTGGAAGGAGAGGTGTTGTACGTGGACAACAGTGATCTGGTCAACACCGTGTAATCCAAAAAGCTTTTAAGAATATCCATCATAGAGTCTCAAAGACACCAAGTTGTAACAGATCAATAGCTTATGATGCCAGAAAGCGACAATAAGAGCAATTGGTTAATATTCACAAGGTAGCCTCTTGGATGCTGCAAGTATCTCTGCTGGGGCTGGGTTTTTCAGTGAATAGCACAGTGACAACAGCTTCTGGTGAGGAAAATAATCGAGGGCAGTCATGTGCAGAAGTGTCTGTAGAGAGCTTCAGAAGGTTTCAGGCTGCAGAGGGAGCGGGTGATAAAGTGGCAAAAGAAACTCAATGTTGATGAAGGAAGTGCACCCCTAAGGGTACTGTACACAGTGGGGGGCTTGAAATTAGCAATTGCCATTCAAGAGGCAGATCTGAGGGCAATTGTAGGCGATTGTCTGAAAACATCAGCTGGAGGCTCAGGAACCATTCAAACGTAAAAGGGCTTCAGAAATTGCAAGGGAAGGAGCGGACTTTGAGCACAAAGCATCCCCTGCCCCTGTATAAACTGGAGGGTGCTCGCAGCTGTGTAGTTGTGGTGCTCAGCCCAGAACAGAAATAGAAAAGGTCACTGAAATGAGGAAGCTGAGTGATCAGAGGTGGGAATGGCATCCCTGAAAGAAAAGGCTGAATACATCAGGGCTGCCTGTGTTAGAAGAGAGATGAATGAGGTGGAACACACTAGGGGTGTAGGTACTGATGCAGCAGGAACACAGTTAGAGAATTCAGCACTTTTCACAGCACAAGAACTAGGGGCACCAGGCAAAGCAATGTCTGGCAAGTTCATCTCAAGATGTATTCCTGAACCTCATAATCCCTGCTTGTGCAAGCTCACCACATTTCCTGGAATACAGCTCTGAGGACCACATTTTCTATGAGGAAGCAGATGAAATTCCTGGAGGTAGGCTCCATCCCAGACACCAAATGGTGACCAACAGAGAGAACTGGATTAAAGCTCCAGAACTGGACTGCAGGATGCTGGCAAGTGGATGCAGTCTCACTAGCAGTGCCTGCAGTGGCTCCTGCTTTGCAGGGGTGGGTGAAGGAGGTGGTGCCATGCTTCTGGTCTTGCCAGGTTTCCCATGGGGCACCTGTCTTCAACAAGGCAGTTGAAGAATGGAGGAAGAGATGGAAAACTCTTGCCATGGGCTCACTGTACCCACTTCCCTCAGGAGCTGAGGTCCTTCACAAAGGAACACCCAAGCCCACCCCAGTGCTGCTGTGGGAGGCCACAGTGGTGGCAGGAATGAAATCCTCCAAAAGATGCAGCCCCATCTTGGAGGCTGATGGCCCCTGAGTGATGGCAAGTTCCAGTGTCATGCTAGTCATCATGGCACTGTTCATTTGGGAAGGCTGGATCTCCAGATTGCTGCAGCAGAAACCACTGCACCCCAAATGGCTCAGAACCAGACACAACGTGCCTGCTGTTGCCTGCCGTGGCAGGTGTTGGAGCTGGATGAGCTTTAAGGCCCCTTCCAACACAAACCAGTCTGAGGTTCTGTGATTCTAGGATTTTCTGCAATAAAATGTCAACAACTATCCCAGAAGCCATTATCATCCCAGAGCTCGTTTAGCAGAGACTGGAGGAGGTGGAAGCACTAGGTACTGGTGCAGCTTTGCCACCTACGACTGCAGGCTGTTGGCACGGTGCTGCGTTACAGGGATCAGATTTAAGGCTTTGATCTTATGACGCTTTCCAAAGTAACTGAAAGGTGCAGGTGCCAAGGCAATCTCTCCTTCGGTGTGTACAAGTACCACGTACACGAGAAGGTCACCTCACATGATCTTTGCACGTCATCAGAAAGGACCCTGCGCACTGCCTGGGAGACGCAGGGCTGTAGGGCCCAGATGAAGCACAGCATTCTTGCTAGAAGCAAAGAGCACATGATTATGAGCAGTGAAAGTGAATATAGTCTTAATGAGAACTAGCAGGCAGCCAGTACTAGCAGCTTTCTCAGCACTACTGGTGGCTTTTGCTCTTAAAATGTGATGACACATGACTCATCTTGGGGACATGGCCCTTCTTCCATCTCTACCTGCTGTCGGAAGTGCTCTTTCCTCTGGGAGGGCTGCCACATGTCACAGCTGTGACAGTCCCAACTGCGGCAGTGTTGCCATATCATGCCTACAGCACATCACTTCTCTGCTTCCTCTGTCTGTTAATGGGGCTGGCCTTTGCTTGCCCTGAGTGTGTGGGTGCCCACGGGGCAGGATTTCATAGAATCATCATAGAATGGTTTGTGTTGGAAGGGATCTTAAAGCTCACCCAGCTCCAACCCCTGCCACGGGCAGGGACCCCTTCCACTGGAGCAACTTGCTCCAAGCCCCTGTGTCCAACCTGGCCTTGAGCACTGCCAGGGATGGGGCAGCCACAGCTTCTCTGGGCACCCTGTGCCAGTGTTTATTGATTTATTGACCTGGGCAGGATTTGAGCAGGTTGCTGTGAAATGAAGGACAGAAACAACCCACAAGAGGGAAATTTAGGAACTGGAAACACAGCTCAATGGAGCAGGCACTTCTCAGGAGTCCCTCTCTGCCAGAGCACTATGGCAGACACAGGTGGACTCATAGGACAGAGCATCTGCATCACACCACACTGTGCCTCACTCTGCTCAGAAGGGTGCCAAGAGCCCAACTACACACAGACATCACTTGATGTGGCCTTGGGAGGAACCAGGGCAAGGGTGTGCTGGCAGGGATGGGAAGTGCCAAGTGCAGGGTGGAAGTGGGTCACATCACAAGGTAACAGCTAAGGGACAGCAGCAAAAGCTTTTTGGGGAAGGCAGAATATCAGTTTCTTCTCCAAACAATATGGTGACATCTCAAATAATTTAATCCTTTGGAAAAGGCTGGGAAACCCTAGCTCAGAGAAAGCTGATTCCCTCTGCCTGGAAGGAAATGTTCTGCTCTATATCCATGCAATGAGATTCTTGGTGCTTCCTTCCTCAGATGGCCTTGCTCACATCTCCATGTGTACAGCCCGTGCTGATGGGCTCTCAGCTCTCCTTGAAGCACTAGGACAGAGCAACTAAAGTAAAACAGAATATTGCAGCCTGCAGTTGGGCTCCTCAGGCAATATTTCTGGGCTATCCTTGCCTGCAAAGACTGGCTTCACACTGGGGTGAGAGCACCCTCTGGGGACCAAGAGAAAGGTAAGCAATGAGACTTTACACTTCTCACACCACTTCTTTTCACACTGAATTTGCTTTTAAGTGTGTTTCGTGACTGCAGTGGGCGTGAGCTTGCACAGAGGAGGACCCTGTTGGAGAGGGCGAGCTTGCCACACTGCTTCTGGTGCTACCAGCCAAGGTGTCTGAGCCTCCCTGGAGAAAGCAGAAGAGACCTCAGGATGCACAGAGTTTGCCCTGGATTCCCACAGCAGGGCCACGGACATAGAATCATAGAATAGTTAGGGTCGGAAAGGACCTTAAGATCGTCAAGTTCCAAACCCCCTGCCATGGGCAGGGACACCTCGCACTAAACCAAGTCACCCAAGGCTCTGTCCAACCTGACTTTGAACACTGCCAGGGATGGAGCATTCACAACCTCCCTGGGCAACCCATTCCAGTGCCTCACCACCCTAACAGGAAAGAATTTTCTCCTTCTATCCAACCTAAACTTCCCCTGTTAAGTTTTAACCCATTACCCCTTGTCCTGTCACTACAGTCCCTAATGAAGAGTCCCTCCCCAGCATCCCTATAGGCCCCCTTCAGATACTGGAAGGCTGCTATGAGGTCTCCATGCAGCCTTCTCTTCTCCAGGCTGAACAGCCCCAACTTTCTCAGCCGATCTTCATAGGGGAGGTGCTCCCGTCCCCTGTCCCCTGGTCATCCATCTAAGACTGACATCAGAGTCTTAGAAAAATCATTTTGGAACAGAGTGGTACAGGAATAGGAGCAACTGGAGCTGGTGCCTCCAGGGAGGGATCCAGGACAAAGAAATGGTGAATGGTGCAATAGTGAAGTTTGGTCTAGGGTCTCCTGGTCTGTCACTGGGTGCGTCCATGGCCTGGAGGTGGGCTGTAGATTCCTTTTTCTTTCTCCAGTAGTTGCTCCTTGCTAAGGACACATCTCCTTTATTTTCCAATTTGCATTGGCCTTTCATTTGCATAACAGCACAGGCTGTTGTGGCCTGAGGCTCCAGCAGCTGCAGGTACCCATGCTAACCGATAACTCATGCTAAGCAAGACCACTCAGTCAAAAGAACTCAGTTAAAGGGATTCGGCTGACTGAACTTCCTTCACAACAATAGAAAAAAAGCAAGTTATCACTCGATGAAAGTCACACTCTTTAGGGATAACAAGGGAAGGAACTTGCCCAGGGAGGTTGTGAATGCTCCATCCCTGGTGGTGTTCAAGGCCAGGTTGGGCAGAGCCTTGGGTGCCATGGTTTAGTGTGCGGTGTCCCTGCCCATGGCAGAGGGGTTGGAACTGGATGATCTTAAGGTCCTTTCTAAGCCTACCTATCCTATAATTCTATGATTTTAATGAGAGTACTTGCTATGAAAGAGATTTTTCAGCATCTAGCTAAGGAGACATCCTCAAGGTTGGGATACCTGGCAGTACCAAGGAGGACAGTACCTGACACTATTGTCCTTCCAGTTGTGGAAGGGGAAGGTGCTGATGGGAGCACAGTGGCGTCACAAGCATGGGGTCCTGGCCGGGAGGGCAGTAGCTGAGACACCCATCTCGAGGCCAGAGGAAAAAAGTCAAATCTAAATGCACCAAGAAATTCTGCAGTTTGACAGCTGAGAAGATTTTATTTAGGTCATTATCTCCTACACTGAGCAGAGGCTTCGTTCCGGGCTGGCAGCTGCTCCTCTTGCCTGTCATGCACCTCATGACTCACAGCAAAGGGAGCCTGAACAGGAGGTGCTAGGAGCTGGGGAGAGAAACCACTTGGAAAGGCAGCCATGCAGACCCAGGAAAACCAGAGTGTAAAAAAATCCCCCACAAACATACTGAGAGAATAAAAGATCTGTTTTCACCAGGTTTTGTTTGCTAGCCCATGTTTATTTATGAGGAAGACAGCTCTCATCGCACTGAGCCAAAGACACTCTGGAATTCACATGCCATTGTAGGCATTTCTAGCACATTAATACCACAGCGGCTGGAAGCTGAAATGGATGGCATCTGCTGAGGTGCTTCTTCCCTCAAAGAAGAGAGCATATTGATCCTTTCAGATCATGAAAACCATGATTTTTGTGGGAAATGATGCTTTGCCTTGGTGGGTTGATGGTCTAAATGACGGCTCTATAGTGTCCATAGGCTTGACCCTGGCAGAAATCATCATGTCCTTGGATCAGGAGACTCCACACTGTGAGTTGCGTAGACTACAAAACCTAAACCTCACTGCTGCTGAGAGAAGTGAAAAGGCTTTGACATTTCCTGTGCTTAGACAGAACTGCAAATGGGAAGTCTGCACGGAGCGTTTCAAGTTTCCTTTTCACGCTGCTTTTGCCCTGCAATCCCCAAGGCCTGTCCTAGAGGAAAGCTGAGCTTCAGTGGTGGAAATCTTCTCCCACACGAACCTCTGCAAGCACTCCAAAGGTTTGAAATAGACTTTTACACCTCAGGCGGGTTTTGGATACAGGTGCATTTGAATATTTAACAACTATTAAGCCTGAAATGTAGACGGTGGGGATTTGAGTGTGCACCTGAATATCTTGAGCAAGACCTTGAGCAAGTGAAAATGACATAGCTTGCCTGAAGTTAAGGATGCAAATTAACGTCCAAAGCTATACAGGTCCACCGGTTTGGTCATTTCACATTTCATATGAAGCACACTACAGATCTGGAAACTCCTGATTTTGCAAGAGACGGTAGTGATTATTAATATAACTAAAATGATCAGACTCTGAACAAAAGGATAAAGGTATGTCTGAGGAGTAGAGGGATTCTATAGGAAGAAGAGGAAGGGGAAAATCCCGTATTTACTTCAGTAGCTAGGATATGACCAACCTCAGTAAAGACCCCCTAGGACACTAGGCTTGGCTGTGACGTGGTTTTGCCTTTTGCCATCTCTTTGCAGAGCCAGAATTAGCCTAAGGATGGACAGAAAGGAAATCAAAATGAGATCAGCAGCAGCAAGCTGGTTTGGTGAGGGTGGCAGAAGCTTTGCAGTTCCCATGGCACAGGCTGTTAAGCCCCCTTGATGTTCAGCCACACTGGGCACCCTGTGCCAGCACCTCACCACCCTCACCTGTGAGCTCGTCTCAGTCTCCAGTAGCGCAGCTGGATTAACTCCAGGCTGACCCAGAAAAGCAGGGGTGGCACAGGCACATCTGAGGGGTGCCTTGCCACCAGCAGCAGAGGGAAAAAGCATCCATGGGATCTGCATCTACCCCCTGTGCTAGGGGCTGGGCAGCACTCACTGCCACATGGGTAGAGGGTTGGTGACACTGGTGTAGTGTGGGGACATCCCCAGCAGCACTTTGTGCTCCTTGGCATGTGATGGGGCCGGGCTTTTCCCACAGTTGCTGTGGGAACACCCAGTGGTGTTCTCTTTGCAGGTGCTCTTGCAGCACCACATCACTAACACCAACGCTGTGACTGTCTTTGCAGGAGAACAATAATGGGTGGAAGAATATGGAAGCTGCAGCCCAGGACAGGCACCTGGGAGGTGAGGCACAGCAGCCTAAGGAGGTGGCACTGGTGCTGGGCAGGACAAGGGTGACCTGGGGATGCTGGTGAAGGCAGGGGAGGATAGGAACAGAGGCGAAGGACGGCAGCAGCTGAGGGATGTAAGTGAGGAGCAGGAGGACAGATGGGGGTCCTGCTGGGGTTGGGTTCCCATCACACACTCCCTGCTTGAATGCTTAAGGCACCAGCCACCACTCCACTTTGGAAGAGGCAGATGACGGTCAGGCACCATTATAGTGAGCTTGATCCTTTCATCTGGTTGTCATTAAAGCCTTCAAACCTGGGGGACCTGAAGCTGCATGGACCTTGCATCCCCAGATCATCCATGGTGATAAATCCTTGAGTGACACTGTCCCATTGCTGAGGGTGCACTGGGGACACTTGCCTGCTGAGCACAGACTGTCCTCACTGCTGATGGCTCAGCACCCCTGAACAGGAACAGGACAGGCCCTGCAGACGTACCCTTCTTCCCCAGCAGAGCCGAACACAGCTCCACTTGGGTTTTCCTGCAAGCACAACCCGCTCTTCAGGAAACCTCTGGTGCTGTGCTGTGGGGGGACCGGGGCACGCACTGTGGAAACGCAGGACTGCCATCTCCTGGGAAGCCTGGGGTGAACAGCCCCACAACACCGCCCTCCAACAGCTCAGGCCACTTGCCCTCTGCCACTGCGGTGGCGGGTGCTGGCCATGAAGAGAAACCCAACCGCTGGGTACTTCAAAAGCAGTGGCAGTAGGAGCTCCCTTGTTTAATGAAGTCCAACTAACCTAGTGTTTAACTAAGCAGAGCACGATTCTCCACACCCTTCCCCAACCTGAAAACCACATAGGTGAAACCAGACCTTCACCAGATGCTCCTGCACCAATGCCAGAGCCTTGGAGCCCAACAGTTCGCTATGGAGGAACATGCCCATGGCACCGTGCTGGGCACAGGGGGGACAGGCAGCTCACCCTCCTGTCCCTGTGCCTCTCCTAGCCCCCTGCCCTGCCCCTGGGGCTATTCCCTGCCCAAGCACCCCCTAAGACTGAGCCCCCCCATGTAGCCACAGTGCCTGAGCCTGCAGCGGGGCTCTGCTCACCCACCCCTGCCTTTCAGCAAAGCACCTTATCCTCAAGTCTGCACCTACCCCGAAATCCCAAATCCTTCCTCTTTTCATTACTCCAGCTCTCCCTCTCCTCCCCACCTTCCCCAGCAGCCCAGACAGGCAGCCACAAGCCATGGGGAATTTCAGCTTAGGCAGTTTAAGGTCTGACAAAATGAGGTTTAATGAAGACAAGCTTTATGGGAAGCACCACGCAAGCCTTCTTTGCTGTGAGCTGCTGTGCTTTCCATGTAACTCCTCCAGCTGCTTACAGAAGCAATAGGAATCTTCCACAGCCGTTCTTAAACTCGCCACTCAACTTACGCCATTAAATCTCTGTTATGTTAGCAGCAGTTAGCAATAAGAAATGAGCCCATAATAAAGCTTTAGATACCTCAGCATTAATGTTATGGTCTATGGATGTGTGTAGAGGTTAGTGGAATAGAAACATTTGGAATAGAAAAAACTGTGGAGGTGTCAGCAGCGCTCCCAGGGGATCATTTCAGACACCCAGGTGCTCTCCACATCCCTGTTTACTTGGTGTGGTAGGATGGCAGCAGGGAGCTGGGTCGCCAGTGGGTCCTGCCCCTGCCCACATTCCAGGCAGGATGGGCATGGGTGGTTTTGGCAGCACCATGGCAGGACACAGGAGCTACTTGAGAAACAAGGGTCAAAGAAAGGCATTTGCTGGGATAAAGCCAAACAGGGGGTGCATGTGGGAGGCTTGCATTGTGTGGATGAACTTGGAGGTGACTGAGCTTAGAGCCAAGCACAGCAGGACACCAGTGTGCCTTTTCATGTAAGAAGGACAAGCCCAACTTTAGTTCATCCAGCATGCAGTTGATTTCTGTCTTCTTCTCTCTCCAAGCATACTGCTGGATCCACACATTGCACCTGCAGACAGAGGGATGCATTTGTAGCTGCATCCATCGGTAGTGACTTTTATTCTGTCAATTAACTTTCTTCCTGTGTTACAGTATTTACCACTATCTCTTGCCTGTTAAACAACCATTTAAAATGCTGTGGAAAACACCATTGATTTTTGCATGCCCCCAGACAGCATGCTCTGTGCCTTAACCGGTTTGTTACAGGAACGCTCAAAGCACAAACCTCTCTGTTCCAAGATTACAAACATCTCAAACAAATGAATGCCCTAAGAAATGCAATGGTTTTATTGCTCCACCAGCAGAAATGATGTGGTCCTTCCTTCCTCTAATAAAGTAACCCGGTAAATACACAATAATAAACTGGTAAAGTCTCAGTGCGAGATGCAGATACCGCACTCATGCCAATCCCTCTGGGGCAAACAGCAGCCAGTGTGAGTGAGGATCATGAGTGTACGTGTACTTAGCAGACAGCAAGGAGCAGGAGAAGCAGGGGAACAGGGGCTGGAGGTGTGACATGGACAAGAAGCGGACTTCAGGGTGGACAGCAGCTCCCAGGGCTAGAGATGGGACAGACACCCAAGCTGTGCCTTGGCACGGCTCTTGCGAGCTGTTCCAACTCATACTGCAGTAAATGATAGTTCTTAATAAGCTTCTACCCCATTTGGGGACAGCTTTAGGATTTAAACAGTACATAATTTATACATGAAAGGGTTCACTGAGGACCAAAAGTGACTGGGAAAGGCAGGAAAATACCAGAATCAGACGAGTGCTGCTCCTGTTGCCCAGCAGAGATATTTTTCCGCGGACACATGAAGACTTGTTAAAACACAAAAGCTGCGTATTTATAGTTAAGAAGTGATAAAGTTTTACATATTATACATATTTGTAGGAACATAAAATTGACATGTGGTATCTTCTATGACAGCTGAGGCCAGGGGACACAGCATGAGAAAAGAGACAGGAAAACTCAATGAGTACCTGCAGCAGTTGAAAACACTAATATATCTGATCAACCATCTTCTGCATTACCCCAGGGATGTTCGTGGTTAGCTACATACACTCTAGGGTCCTTTCAGACCATTAAAGAGATCGGAAAACACCCCCATGTTCCCGAGAACCAGGCTCTAAGCGAGCACCACTGAGCAGAGCACCACTAACCCTAACCCTAACCCCTCCACTCCAGGTCGTGCCACGGCTGTGCCTAATTTCACAGATCCTTTGCGGAGCTACATTCACTCCGCACAGTTTTAACCAGCTAACCTAACAGCTTGCCAGTTCCAACCTAACCAGTTCTAACCTAACAGCTTGCCAGTTCCAACCTAACCAGTTCTAACCTAACAGCTTGCCAGGGCTGCTGCTGCTCATCCGAGCTGCTCCCCGGTGCCACAGAGCAGCAGCAGCCATCCGGGACTGCTACAATTCACTTGGACAGACAGAGCTGCCCTCCTGTCACCGAGAAGGGGATAGAGGGAGCCGCACCAGCCTTGTGCGGCTGCGAGGGCCCGAGCTGCTGCCTACGACCCACAGCCACCACTCGTGGGACACAGGCTCCACGTCCGCCGCTCCCCATTTACACCCGCTCAAAGGGGCTCCTCCGCACACAACCCGCGACAGTTTGTCCTCCCTCCTTCCGCAGGAGCAGCTCGGGCCTCGGACTCCTGCGCCCGCCCCGCGACGGGCACGGAGCACCGGAGCCAGCGCCGGCCCGGCACCGAGCCAGGCAGCAGCGCTCCGAGGAGCCGCGGCCCCCGCTGCCCGCACGCCGCCACCGGACCGGAGCCACGCCGCCACTGCCGCCCCCTCTCCACTGCCCCGCGGGTGGTGGGCCCCGCCGCCGGCCCACAATACCCCGCGCGCCGCTGCCCCTTTAAGAGGCGATGGCAGCACGAGCGAGCCTCGGAGGACAAAGCTGGGCGGGCGGCCTTGCCGCGGTACCCGGATGGGCGGGGAGGCGTGGCTGCGCTCTGATTGGCCGCCGCGGGAAGGAGGGCGGGCGGGTAACGGGGACACAAAATGGCGCCGCGCTCTCTGCCGCTTACATAACGCGACCTCTCACCTCGCGCGCGGTGCAGGCCAGCTTGCTGCGCCGGCGGGAGGAGTGAGCCGCAGCGATTGGCAGGAGGCGCAGCCAATCCAGAGCCGGCAGCGCTGGCGGCCCGCCAATAGGCTCGCGGATCGGCGGTGGCGGGGCGGGCCTTGTGGGGCGGTAGGAGGTTGGGGTGCGCGCAGCTAGGCCCGTCCCGCCGCCCGCCGCGGGGGGAGGGGAATCTCCCGCCATTTTTCAATCCTCCCGCCCGGGCTCCGCCGCTGTCGGGGTCGTCTTGCGAATTCGGCGGCTGCGGCCGGGCTCCGCCATGGCGCCGCTGCTGGGGCGCAAACCCTTCCCGCTGGCCAGGCCGCTGCCGCCGGGGGAGCCCGGGGAGCGGTTCGTCATCCCCCACACACAGGAGGCCTTCCGCACCCGCGAGTATCCGCCCGGCGTGGGGAACGGGAACGGGGACGGGGCGGCCGGCGCGGGGGGTGGAGGTTGCAGGGCGCAGGCTGCGCCGTTGTCATCGGCCGCGGCGGCAGCTCCCGGGCCGAGCGGATCCGCCGGTGCCGGGTGTGAAGCCGGGCTCTGCAGCGCACGCGGTCCTCCCGGGGTTGGGGAGCGATGGGGGATGGCGGAGGGCGGGAGCCTGAGCGGCGGCGGGGCGATTGTTCCGTAGCAAGTTTCTGCCCCGGCTCAGGACGAGGCTCCAGGCGGGGACAGCGGGGCCGGAGCGGTCTGGGGCGGCCGTGGAGAGCGGCGAAGGGGTGACGGCTGCCGGGAAGCGGGGGCTCCGGCGTGTGCCGCGGGCACCAGTTGTGGGGGGGCTCCTTAACGCAGTTAACGCCGGAACCGGTCCCGGGGGATGCACCCGCGTGGTGGGGGTCGGCATCGTACCCCCGTAAGGAGCAGAGGGGACGCAGCAAGGGTTAACCCTGTATCAGGGGCAGCTGGTCTGTGGAGAGCCCAGGGTTACGCTCCGGACGGAGCCTGTCCCTCTTGGCCGCTTTCACATGAAACCCGTCTTCACTTACTGCCTTTCTTGGCGGTTCGAGGCGGGCTGGCGTGTGACAGCGGCAGGGAGCAGCTTTGGGCCTGGCCGGTAGCGGTGCAGGCGCTGAGCACCTGCGAGGCAGGGTCAGTCCAGGTCCCTGCGGAGCAGTGTGTGAGCAGCCTGGTCAGGGGTTGTGTTGGGACCTAAATCTGAAGGACTGGGAGCGGGAGAAATGCATGAACCTAAATAGGGACGTACCTCGGAGGTCTTGGCGGTGCAGAAGACAAAGGGGCTCCAGAACTTACACAGGGCCTTGTGCTGCAGAGTGTGTTCCTTCAGACCAACAACAGCTGGTGGAAGCCCATAAGAAGGTTTAGGGAGCTTTGGAAGAAGAAATGCACCTCTTAACACAGATAAGCATCGCTAGTGCATTCAGCCCAGTAAAGTGCTCTTGGTAACAGGATGAGATACTTGCTTTTCAGCAGTATTTGAAATTAAAGCATTCTGTCTGTAACTCCAAAGCCTGCTACCGTGTGTGCAAAGGGAAAGCAGCTTGGTCATGCATGAGACCAGGAGGAAACCTGTGCTCTGCCCTTCCCTCTCAAGAGTGATCACTGATCAAAGAGACACAGATTAAACCTGATTGCTACATTTGTGAAAGAAAATGTGGCTTTGAGGTTTGTCTGCCTTGTAGGGACAGCACACAGGAGTTGTAGGGCGCTTCCTCAGAGCCCTGGCCCGGTGGTATGGCTCTTGTGGATCCGTGAGTAGGTGGAGAAGGACATGTTTCTGCAGACACTTGCATGGTATTAATATTAAGGGAAGAAAGGGGTGGTTTCTCATCTCGGAGGGGCTGGTATTAGCTGCAGGGTCAGAAGGAAAGAGGGAACCAGTGCAGGCACTGTGGTTCTAGAGAGATACTCTTGGCTTGGAGAAAGTACTTCATAGGGTGCTGTGGGAGGCAGGCAGCCTAGCACGTTCTAGAAAGTTCCTTGTGGTAGGTAGACATGAAGCTAAAAAGAGAAACTAAGCAATGTTGGGTTTCTGTCTTGCTTTGGTGGCTGTATATAATATATGCCAGGCAAAAAGTGGAACAGAAAATTGCAAGGGAGTTGGTTGAAGGGAAATGTTACCTGAAGACGACTTGGAGGTGTTTTTGGTCACTCCTGTCTGTCCTTGATAGCACAGAGGAAGGAATGTTGGTGATGGAAACAGCCTGCAGAGAGGTACATGAGTCCTTACCACACTTGTGCCATTTGTGTAGAGGCCTTGAAAAACAGAGTCTCCTGAATGTTTGATTTTCCACCTTTAAAAGTGGATCAGCTCTTCCCCCAAAAGGATGCACCCATGCTTACCCTGCAGCTACAAATGAGGGATTTAGAAGACATTAAAAGTTTTGAAGACTTTTTTTTTTTATTTTGTTGGGATTTGCAGCTGTAGTTTAGGTTGAATCAAAATTTAAGATTGGGGTATTGCATACGAGGAGACGTCTGCCCCGTGGGCATGTATCAGGAGCATGTCCAGCAGCAGTGAACAGATGGGTATTTTTTCCCTGGGAGGGTGCTGAGGCGCTGGCACAGGGTGCCCAGAGAAGCTGTGGCTGCCCCATCCCTGGCAGTGCTCAAGGCCAGGTTGGACACGGGCTTGGAGCAAGCTGCTCCAGTGGAAGGGGTCCCTGCCTGTGGCAGGGGATTGCAACTGGATGAGTTTTAAGCCCTTCCATCCCAAACCAGCCTGGGATTCTGTGATAACATGGTCATGAGAGCTCAGGTGTTGTTTCAGTTTTGTATTTCTTTGTAGCTTCCTGTGGCTTCCGTTGCCAAATCCCCCGAAAATCTGAGAACCCAGCTTGTGTAGAGCCCACTGTGTCCTGGTGGAGCCTTTGCCCTATCAGGTCAGACTCGGTGTGAGCCCTGTTGGTTGTGTGGCTGAGGACGCATGGGTCACTGGGAGGCTGGAGGTGGACTTGTTCTTGTAGGAGCTCTGTAGGCCTGCTCTGCAGTAGGTGAGGTGTGAGGCAAATGCTTCCTGCAGGGTATGGCCTTGTCAGGTTCACGTCACCTGTGCAGCCTGTCTGGCACGTGTACTGAGCATCTGATGCCTGCCAGACACCGCGTTTGTTCCGTAGGGAACAGCGTGGGGCTGCTGTGGTGTGTGTGTGTTCTGTATTGGATGTGATTTGGAAGACAGTGCTGCCAGCTCAAGGGAGACGCTTGGTTCTGAGAGCAAACCAGCCTGGAGCAGCAAGAAGGGGCTGTTCCAGGCAAAGCTTTCCTTCAGCTGTCAGCATTGTCTGGGGAAGCTGTCCTGCTTTCCTCCTCAGATAAAAACTTGCTGTCTGCCTTTAGTGTTGTGTGTGATAAGCAACACAGAGAACATAAGGAATTTGACTGCTTGTGGCCTATAGGTTCAAGGCTGTTGTACCTCTGGCTGAAAGATGACAGCACCAAAGCTCTGCGCTTCTAGAGGAGCTTTGCCACCCCCCCGTGGAGTGGTGTCGTAGAACAGAGCTGGCCTTCTGGGTAGGTTTGCTGCTTTAGGTAGTAAGGTGGAAACAACTGAGATGCTCTAAAGCTGTTTTGGAGTTGACAGTCATTTCTGGGAGAGGATCAGTTACCAGGAAGAAGTAAACTTCAAATCTGCTTCATAGCTGCTTGTGTGTGGTTGGCTTGTTTACTTTGAAACATGACTTTTTTTCCCTAAAAGGGTCCCTTGTTTTTATTCTTTGTTTTCTGCCTTTCAGCATTAAGTGATCTTCAGTGTGATGCAAACAGATGTGATGTGTTAACGGTTATGCAGTGGGTAGTCAGCTCTTTAACACATGTGTTACTGACGGCTTTTGGGGGAACATTCACAAGCTGGTGTCCAGGGTTTGTTATTTATTACTGTGTTGGGACTCTGTGGCAATGGCAGCTCCGAATGTGTGTGGAGATGGGTTGGTTGTGGCACACCAGCCGTAGTTCTGAGTCAGACCTGCTGAACAGTCTGAACATTCTGGGGTTTGTTTTCAGTCCAAGTGGAAAGGACAAGCAGCACATGTGGAGTGGAAAGTTTGAGCAGGAATAAACTTTGCAAAAGCATCCTCCTGCCTTTTGGCTTTGTGCTTCCCCAAGGTTTCGGAGCAGAACCTGGTGTAGGGAGCTCATGGCAGAGCCCAGAGCAGGGTGGGCACAGTAGGCGTGACTCTGGAGCTTGGGCAAGGAATGTGTGCAGGGTCAGTGTCGGACCAGCTGACTAGCTGTAGGTGGAATTGAATTGCATGTGAGAGGGAGAGCTGAGCTGGCAAGGGAAGTTGCTGTATCTGAGGCTTTTGAGTTTGGTGTTGATCTGAAAACTGTGGGCCCTGGTATAGTGCGGTTGAGCTTGTTCTCAGAGGTGTGCACAAGGAGGGGAAACTTCTGTCAGTTTGGGAAGTGATGTTAGGAAGTTCCTTTCCAGCTGGAGATCAGCATTTATTGGCTCTCTTTGCTGGAAGGAAAGGGATTTCCTCACAGGCCTAGAGAGAAGAAAGTTGATAAACTGGTAAAAGAGAAGTAGACGCTAATTTGTTTCCCAGCCATATCTCAAATGTTTGTTTGTAGTTAAGACTACTGCAAGTCTGTGAAGGCAGCAGCATCCTGAGGAAGTGTCTTTCCCCCAGCACTCTGTTGCAGCAGCTGTGAGCCCTCCAGATTGGTGGTGTCCCCAGACATGCAGAAGGGAAGCCTGGGGGTGAGGTGGGGCTAAAGGCTGAAGATCACAGTTTCTGTGTGTTTAGGCTCCTGTTTGCTGTGAGGATTGAATTTGCTTTTAACTCTTATTTTTGTGAGCAAGTCATAGGAAGGAGCAGCATTGTGGTTGGAGTTTAGTCATTATGAAAGTGGTTAATTGCTGTAATTAAGGGGGAGACTCCTGGGGTGGTTTTTTTGTTGGATTCTTATTTATTTATTTTGCCTCCTCGTTCAGTCTTGTTACAGAGACTGGTTAGAAACACACCTCTGGTCTGGTCAGTGGCGCTGTGCGGACGGGTTCCTCTCTGAGCTGTGGCTACTGCTTGCCATCACCCCACCACCATGATGTGCTTCCTGCCCTGCAGCACCTCTAGGGGGTTTCAAGGGAGACTTTAAGCATCTTTGAAAGCTCTGGAAGGGGTAAGGATTGGCCTGAGAGCTCAAGGCTTTGTGGCAGATGACTTGTCAGGTTGCTGATGAGCAGGACACTCCACAAGCAGAGTAAGCTGGGGAACTGCAGGGTTTCTCCTTGGTTTTAAGACCAGTTCCAGGATGAGGGAGTGCGCCATCAGTACAGCCTCCTCTGGAGGTGGGTCTGCTCCTGGCTCATGGTCTTGTGTAGCATTAGTTGCTGTGAAGATACCTGTATATCATGATCCACAATATAGCTTCTGCACCTTACTGTGCTTTCCTGTGGGGCTGTGAAGAAATATCAAGGAAAATTGGCTTTGTTGGAGTTGTGATTTCCAAATAGGAATCTTAGTGCAACTAATTTTGGTGGGATTTTTTTAATTTCTTGAAAGACATAAGTGATCCTGGCCCTCTACTCTGCAATCCTGTGACCCCACTTGCAGCACTGTGTGCAGTTCTGGTGTCCTCAACCTAAGAAGGACATGGAACTGTTGGAACAAGTCCAGAGGAAACCATAAGGATGATCAGGGACTGGAACAGGTCCCCTGTGAAGAAAGGTTGAGAAAGTTGGGGCTGTTCAGCCTGGAGTAGCTGCGTGGAAACCTCCGGGCAGCTTCCAGTATCTGAAGGGGGCCTATAGGGATGCTGGGGAGGGACTCTTCATTAGGGACTGTAGCAATAGGACAAGGGGTAATGGGTTAAAACTTAAACAGGGGAAGTTCAGGTTAGATATAAGGAAGAAGTTCTTTCCTGTGATGGTGGTGAGGCACTGGAATGGGGTGCCCAGATAAGTGGTAAATGCTCCATCCCTGGCAGTGTTCAAGGCCAGGTTGGACAGAGCCTTGGGTGACATGGTTTAGTGTGAGGTGTTCCTTGCCCATGGCAGGGGAGTTGGAACTGGATGATCCTAAGGTCCTTTACAACCCAAGCCATTCTATGGTTCTGTGTGTGAGACACAGTGAGCCGTTCGCTGTGGCTCTGCTTTCACAGGAGCACGGAGCAATCTGCTCATTTGCACAGACTCATAATTAGCACTTGTGCTGTGCCAGGCTGAGCTGCTGCTCTGTTACAAGCATGCTTTGTGCACTGTGCCTGTTTCTCTGCTGGTGAGTGCACTGCAGGAGAGGGGAAGGATGCTGCTCTTACTTCTCCCATGATCTCTTCACTTAAATTACTCTTGGTAAGCATATGGCGACTCGAGTAGACTGCTGCTGGGTAAATTGGGGTGGATTTATACTGTGCTGGTTTTTCTGATAACTGTGCCTGTACATGTGCTATCCATAGAAAGTATGAAGTGCCTTCTGTCTGTTTATACTCCCAGTTAATTACTGCTTTGGTGAAATGGGCAGAGCATAGCTCCAGACACTTACAGCGCATTAGCTACTGCTTTCATTCACAGTGCTGCCTGCATTAATGGGTATTAATCTGAATAGCCAGAGTAACTCAACCTTGAGACTGCTGTGATATGGGCAGCAGGTCATGTAGCTGGTGAGAAAGGTCCTCCTGTTGTGCTGGTGCAGGAGGCTGCTCTTGTTGGAAGCCAAAGGAAAGGTGAACTTCCATGTGATTTCAGTTACAAAGTCCTTGGGTTTCTTCTTGAAAGGATTTCGTGTGCTGGGTGGAGTGGTAGCTTGCATCTAGTGTTTGTAACACTGCCCTCAGGCATTAGTAGTAGTAGTAGTTTCCTTTTATTGTCAGGCATTTAGCAGCAGTGGGTGCCATGACTCCCGCGTGCGTCTGGTACTGTTGGTGCTGTTTTCGATCAGTCAGCCTGGAAAACTGAGAAGTAACTTAGCAGTGCCACAGGACATTCAGCCGTATCTATTCCTCTTCTGCAGTTCAGCTGAACTGGTGACGGTGTGTTACCTTCTGTATGCTTGGTGAGCAGGATGGGCATTTCAGTGCTGAGAGCTTTAGGGCATCCTGGTCTGAAGACCTGTCTGATGTGAGCAGCTTCTCCGTGGTAGGCATGGAGTCAAACTGTATGACAGCAGTCCTCAGCCTTGGTGTAGTCCAGTGTTAAGGGTTTAATGGAATTTGGTTTTCCTGTGTTGTTGTGATCGTGCTTTCCACTGCAAAGTCCTGTTTTCCTGAGCTGCCACTTCTACAGAGAGTACGAAGCACGTTTGGAGAGGTACAGTGAACGCATATGGACGTGCAAGAGCACAGGAAGCAGCCAGCTGACGCACAAAGAGGCTTGGGAGGAGGAGCAGGAAGTTGCTGAGCTGTAAGTACCAAAGAATAAATTGGTATATGTCTATCTTCAGGCACTGGGGCAGAATCGTGGGCTTGGGAATGATACGTGGTTGCTGGCTTAGGAGGTGAGGTAAGTAGCTTTTTACTAGCAGTAACTAGATTCTGGAGGTGAAAGCAAGTTAAGTCCAAATTTGAGGCCATCACTAATGCAGTTGAGTAATGTACTTATTTAGTGCTGTATTGTGGTATTACTAAACCAGAATAGTTCAGCATGTGGTGCTTGGCATATTTTAAAGTCCCTTGAGTAATGGGAATTTTTCGGGGGGGGGAGTAAATCTTGAAGGAGCTAAAGTAAAAATGCAGTAGAAAAAGGCTGTTAAAGTATTCCATTAGTCAGGGCCACAGCTATAATTTGGGTTTCCAGATCTGTGTTGGAATCAATTGTTGTACTAAATAAAAACAAATATTTTGGAGTGCTCTTTTGGGGATCTGCTCTACTTGAAATCATAAAGAACAAAGGAAAACCAGTGGAAATCATTGCTCTGTTCAGCCCACCAGTGTTCCAGTGGCTACCATGGCCCTGACCTTCCCTTCTAGCACACAGCACCGGCCCCGAAGCCCTGGTTGTCATTCAGGCCATAGAAGTGAATTTTCTGTAAAGGTGCAAGGCCTTGGCTCAAATAAGGTCTGTAAGTCGCTGTGTGATCACCAAGTTGTAGGAGTGATGCCAAACAAATGATGAAGTGGTGGTTTGGCCTTCTGTAGCTGCTTTTCTCTGGGTTTAAACTGGGGAGATGGTCAGTGGTAGTGCCTAAGGATGAAATGTTCTAGTGCCTCTTTGAAGAATCTACTCATTAGCCTTAGCCTAAGGAGAAATTTCCCATCATTCGAGGTTAATTGCATCTTTAAAGGCAATAAATAAGAAACCTGCTTGCTGGTAGTCCTAATTCCCATGAGGGTTGAAGTACTACTGTCATCAGTCTTTGCTCCATAACGTTTTTCTTTAAGAGGAGAGTGCAAAGCTAGCTCTGTTAGTTTAAAATCCTGAGACCAAGCCTACTGGTCTGGTATCACTTAGTTTTGGTTAACAGTGGTGGGTTGGTTGGCTACTTCTGAAAGCACAGAGAAATGTAAATGAAGGATAATGGCAGATTCTCAATAGCAAACTTAGCTATAGCGTCTCTAAATATGGAGGGGGGGGAAAAAGCTGTGGAATGAGTTTTTTAGCTTTGTCCCTTTGAAATGGGATGAAAAGCTTCCAGGCAGTTTGCTGGCTGCTGAATACCTGATACTAGTCTGAATAAGAAAAGTTCATTTAGCAGTTTGCTAAAGGGATAAATTTGCTAGTGGCAGTTGTAGAACAGCAGGTAGAGCTGAGGATTGTCAGCCCTGCATCCCGGAGCCTGGAAAGCTAAAAGGGCTGTGGAAAAATAGAGTATTTTGTTCCTCCTTAAAGTAACTTGAAATGGACGTTTTAGCCAGAAAGCTTTATGCAATGGATTTCATAGTCTTCTGTCAGCAGAGACCTGATCTTCTAGAAAGAAAATCAGTCAGGTCAGTTTGTAACAGTCATTTCTTTTCTCTATGTGAAAATATTTGAAGATGACGATGTGGTGAAACATATAAAATATCCTTCTCTGGAAGGATAATTGGATTGTGTTAACCTGCCTCTATCTTGTTCCCAGAGTTAGCAGTCTGTTCGGAAAGAAAGAAATGCCAGATCTTCATTAGCGTCAGGGTGGTGTTGGTTGGAAGCAAAAATCTTAAAGTAACAAGCCCCAGAAACACTACATGATCTTGGTGTATATTTAACACATGGCAGAGAGGCAGTTAGTGACCAGCAGGAAGGAGTTCACCATCAGCACTGCTTTTCCAGAGCACTTTCTGGTGTTCCTTCTGGGAGGAAGAGTGCAATTCATATTGTTATGCCAGTTAACACTGTGGGGAGGTGCTGGGGAAGGGCAGCAAAAGCCCAAAGATGTTTGCATGCTAATGCAGCATCTGCCTCCAACATTGTCCTGGCTGTTAGTGTTCTCGGATTGCGAAATGGGAGGTGGCTCTGCCGTTTGGCTTTTATTGCTGGAATAACGAAAACTTCTGTGCTTGCCCAGCTTGAAGGAGGAGTTCCCCATCTGGTATGAGAAACTGGTACTGGAAATAGTCCACCACAACACTATATCTTTGGAGAAGTTGGTGGATGCTGCTTGGCTGGAGATCATGACCAAATTTGCAGTGGGAGAAGAGTGTGACTTTGAGGTAAGGATCTGTTTTCTATTTTATCCCATGCTTTTCGCACAGAGCTCGTTTTGGATATCTAAAGGCAGGAGATGGGAAGGATGTGTTAGTCACATCGTCAGAAAGATGGTGAGAGTTTCTTTTCTGTAGAATCCCCGTGACAGCACCTGCTTTGAATGCAGAATGGTTCTATAAGCAGAAGCAAGTGGATGACCTATACTGATGGCAAGATGAAAATGACTGATCCGTGTGTGTAGCGAAATAGAGATATGTTTATTATACTGCTTAAATGTGTGGTGGTCTTTGTATGTATTTAAAAATATATAAATACATAATTAGAAGAAGTTAAAAATTATCACCTGGCATAATCCACTCTAATGTGTTCCCAGGAGGAGTAATAGTCCTAAAGTAATGTAGCTTGAAGTCAACTGCTTGCAAGTCTCTATGCCCAAACAATTGGAGAATTCCCTCTGGAACTGGGAATGGTGGAGAAGACTCAAACCTGTTAAAAATAAGGGAAAGGTATAAAGTGCTGGCAATCTGTCTGGGACATACTCTCAGCTGGGGCTGTTGAGAGAGCAAGCTTGCACCACGGACATACTCCTTCCTCAGGCTGAGAAAGTAGTGTCATTAAACACTGGAAGAACTTGAGGGTTGGCAGTTCTCCCTTTCTTAACAATTTGTACAGAACTTCCAGGTAGGAGTAGTAGAAAGAAACCCTGTAATTGCTTCATGAGAGGGATCATGCTTCCTCAGGAAGGATGGCAGTTAAGTGTTTTGCCAAATTATGGCTTGTAGGTAGTCCTGGCTGCATATTTTCTTCCTTGGAGGGTTTAAAGCTCATTAGTTCATGTGTTTTGCTCAGGTTCAGTTTTCATCACTATTGCCTTGCAGGTTGGTAAGGAGAAAATGTTGCCTGTGAAAGTTGTGAAAATACATCCCCTGGAGAAGGCTGATGAAGAGGCCTCAGAAAAGAAATCTGATGGAGCCTGTGATTCGCCATCCAGTGACAAGGAGAATTCCAGCCAGGCAGCACAGGACAACCAGAAGGAAGCTATCTTGAAGGAGGATGACAACAGGAGGGAAAGTATGAGTAAGTAGTAAGATAGCATGCCAGTAGATAGCACCTGGAAGTGAGTATTTGAGCTTATGTACGTCCTGGGTCTGGGCTGTCAACGTTGTCTGGGATGTTTAAGCAGTGGTATGTGTTGAAAAATTCTGTGATTGTCACTAATAATGGTGCAGCTTTGGTGGCATCAGTGCTGTTGGTTCTCAGCTGTTCTCGCCTGGTTTAAAGCAGAAAATGTGCGTAATTCTAGGGTGTAATACTGAAATCTATGTGAGGGTGGTGATTAAGGGGGGAACTAGGTGGTCTTTAGAATCGTGTAACAGAATAGTCAGGGTTGGAAAGGACCTTAGGATCATGTAGTTCCAACCCACCTGCCATGGGCAGGGACACCTCGCACTAAACCATGTCACCCAAGGCTCTGTCCAGCCTGGCCTTGAACGCTGCCAGGGATGGAGCATTCACAACCTCCCTGGGCAACCCATTCCAGTGCCTCACCACCCTAACAGGAAAGAATTTCCTCCTTATATCCAATCTAAACTTCCTCTGTTTAAGTTTTAACCCATTACCCCTTGTCCTATCACTACAGTCCCTAATGAAGAGTCCCTCCCCAGCATCCCTATAGGCCCCCTTCAGATACTGGAAGCTGCTCTGAGGTCTCCACGCAGCCTTCTCTTCTCCAGGCTGAACAGCCCCAACTTTCTCAGCCTGTCTTCATATGGGAAGTGCTCCAGTCCCTGATCATCCTCGTGGCCTCCTCTGGACTTGTTCCAACAGTTCCATGTCCTTTTTATGTTGAGGACACCAGAACTGTACACAATACTCCAGGTGAGGTCTCACAAGAGCAGAGAAAAGGGGCAGGATCACCTCCTTCGACCTGCTGGTCACGCTCCTTTTGATGCAGCCCAGGATACGGTTGCTTTCTGGGCTGCAAGTGCACGCTGAAGCCGGCTCATGTTCATTTTCTCATCGACCAGCACCCTCAAGTCCTTCTCTGCAGGGCTTCTCTAAATCTCTTCTCTGCCCAACCTGTAGCTGTGCCTGGGATTGCTCTGACCCAGGTGTAGGACCTTGCACTTGACTTTAAGGTGCCTTCCAACTCAAACCAGTCTGTGATTCTATGATGATCATTCTCGGAACACCCTCCAGTTCAGAAGCCTGTTGCTCTGCAGAGACAAGCTCTAGTTCCCTTTCATGTCCCCAGCTGACCAAAAGTGTTTTTTCTTTTGTTTTATCCCCTTTCCAATTTTCAGCTACTGAGACAAAAAAAAAAATCTGCATTTTTCTACATGAATTTTTTTTTGAGGGGTCAAAATAAAGCATGTTTTGAAACATTGTCCCCCTCTTTCGTATCTGTTCCTCCTTGCAGCAAAAGCACTTGGTGTCCAAGCACAGAATATCCAGGGCTTTTCATAACTCTAAGAAGGTACTGTTGAGAGGAGAGGAAAAAAGCTTCATGTCCTGTGTAACTTTTCAAAGATGGAATAATAAGATTCTGTAGAAGACATTTCAAAAACTGCTTTCAAACAGGTTGCAGTCCTTTTAATGCATTTATTACTTGTGTAATAAACCATTTACATTTGTCAGTGGCCATTTCTGCATCTGGGGAAGGTGCACATAACCTTCTCTGATGTTCAGAAGAGGAAACTCAGAAATAGCCCAGCAAGCTCATAGCAAAGTCAGGAGTGGAAGACAAGTTCTGCCAAGCTTAATAATTGTCAGCTGTTGCTGATGGGTGCTGGAAGAAGTTCTGAGCTGTTCTGATTTCACTGCAGTCCTCTCTATAACCAGGAAGGGGAAAAACAGATGTTGCAGAAGCAATCTGGTTTTATCCTTTGAAATAGCTGTAGGGCTTGTGGGTGGGGGGGCTAATCTGAGCTCGTGTACTACCTCATTAAAGGCCTGGGAAGTACCTTTTACTTTAAAAACGATTGTTGACCAAATTTATAACAGCATTTGGGGGCTTGGAGTTAACTCTACCATAATATTTTGTCTGTTGGTGTGCCTGTTGTGAGGAGCTGTGTTCAGCTGGGTTCTTGTTGGCAGTGCCATTGGAGTGATTGGAGATGGGAAGAATCCCACAGGACTGGGGATTCCTGTGTTGTTTGCAGTTTCTGGCTCAGCTGATGATCTGACCTGTGTGTTTAGTCATGTCTCTAAACTCGGACTGTCCTGCCCTTGCCATAAAGGATGAACCTCAATGTTTTCAGATCAGGGGTGCCAGAAAGGTCATAACATGGTCAGTAAAAGCAGTGACCACCGGTCATACGGGTTGAGGTCATCACACACGAGTTTGCTGCACAGGCTGTATAGGAGCTGTGTTCCCCTGTGCACACACAAGGGGGCAGGGCTGCTCTGAGCATTTCTGCTAAGCTGGTGTCAAATCGGCTGGTTTTGTGGGAGGAGAAAAAAGCAGCAGAGCGAGCTTCAGCTCTTCATTCTGGTTAGGAGTCTGCTGTGCTTCAGAAGCCCAAAATAAGGCTTTATACCAGCTTCATTGCATCATATGTGCAGTCTGAAGTGGCTTTGTATTTTCAGCTGCTTAGGGAGTGAACTCTGGGAAATGGGCAGAAATGAACTACTGAAGGCAGGTTCTGCTGTAGTTGGAGCTAATACTGCCTTGGAAAAATCCTGAAAAAGTGGAAAATAGGAGACTCCAGCAGATGGATGCTCTCTGAGGTTCCTGTAGTGTAGTGACTGTAAGTTTTATTGCCCTGGAATTCAATAGCAAATGAAGTACAGTACACATTTTGTGAGATAACTGCAGAAAGAAGCATGCAGTGGTTTCTTCTTCCCCATCTCTGAGTGTCCAGGCGCTGTTTGGTGGGATTTGATGTCACCCCTATTTCTAGAATCTAGAAAGTAAAATGCAGGAGAGGTCATGCACAGGCCTGTGACAGGAACTTGATTATGTGTGGCACTTGCATCCAGTGAAGATCAGGTTCAGCCACTTAGAAGATGTGGAGGCAGATCTCTGAAAGCAGGACTTTGACAGAGCATCAAGTATCCTTTAGGCAACCTCTGTTGTGCCGTTGAGCAGAAAAACATCCTTCGGTGATTGTGAATTTACCAGGATTTTTTAATACAAATGGGGAACCAAAGCAGGCAAAAGTTACTCCTCAGCCTGACTTGCGATGAGAGAATTCATCTCCTTTCATGTGTACTGTCACTGTGAGAAAATCCAGGGGGGGTATCTTAAAGAAAGACTAATATAATGAGTAGGAAGACTTCCAAAATGAGTGATGCTTGGAGCAGAGAGTTCCACTTTGCATTATCTGAAATGCAACACTAATGGGGAAAGTACCTGCACATTTATGTAACATCTGTAATCTGCTGCTTAACTGAGGTGACTGATTTTGGAAGGCAGGGGGCAGAACTTTGGTTTTATACCGTGAAAGCTGTAACACTGTTGTAGCTGAAGTGCTGTCAGGCCTAGAATGTGACAATTATTTTTTATTTATTTTAAAGCCTGAATTTGGTGTCTACCATCTACTTATATTCTGCATGTACTTAGTAGATAATTGTTCTCATCTCTCATGCTTGCTTTAGTGTTCTCTTTGTGTCATAGCCACAGAGAAACATTTGGGGGTTGCTTCCTTCAGTAAGCTTGGATTTTTGTCTGAAATGATTAACGTTTGCAACCTGAATATAGAAATAATAGACTGAACACCAGCTGGTGAGGTGATGTCCTTCAGTTACATCTCTCTTGAGAATAAAGAGATTGGTTGTATTAGTGTGCTTAAAATTTCAAGCTAAGTGAGCCTGTACACATGAGGCTCAGAACAGGAAAACTTTTCATGGCCACCAAAGTTAAATGCTTTTAAAAGTTGCTTTAATTTAGAGCCAGTAATTCCTGTAGTACGGTTATTTCCACTATGGCATGGCAGAGGCAGGTAGGACTCAGCAGCAGCATCCTGGACAGGTTTGTGGTTGGTTATGAAACCTCTCTCCCCTTAATGAGTTGTATAGACATTTTCTCCCTTTCTTCCATTTTCTTCCTAGGTACTTGCAGCTTACCAGCCTTAAAGACATGGGTTTAAGTACCCCAAGTGGTCCTTTGTACTCCTTAAAGATAGGTTTTACCTCTTCCTTTGGAGATGTTTAGGGACTCTGCAGTCTGCATCTTTAGGAAACTTTTACAACCTCAAATTTACAAAATCTGAGGGGAGACTGAGCTGAGCTCTTAGGCAGAAGCTCTTCCCTGTGAGGGTGCTGAGGCGCTGGCACAGGGTGCCCAGAGAAGCTGTGGCTGCCCCATCCCTGGCAGTGCTCAAGGCCAGGTTGGACACAGGGGCTTGTGGCAAGCTGCTCCAGTGGAAGGGGTCCCTGCCCATGGCAGGGGATTGGAACTGGATGTGCCTTAAAGTCCCTTCCAACCCAAACGGGTCTGGGATTCTAAAACCTGATTTAGGACTTTTTCATGGCATTCTAGTTTAACCAAACACGGGGTGTGGAGGGGGGTGAGGTGCCCCCCTGGTGATGCTCTGGATTCTTTGATTTATTTATTATTTTTTTTCCCCCTCCAATACTAAGACACTGAATCTCTTCCCTTGCTTTACCAGATGACCGAGCGCGTAGGTCTCCTCGGAAGCTTCCCACTTCTTTGAAGAAGGAAGAGCGGAAGTGGGTTCCACCTAAATTCCTTCCACACAAATATGATGTCAAACTGAAAAATGAAGATAAGGTGAGTTCTTTGTTTGTATTGTTTCTAATTATGAATATGGAAGTTTGATTAACCACTGTCGTTGTGTCTGTACAGTAACAGACTGTCGGCTATTTCTACATGTAATTGGGTTTTGTGCATGATAACACCTGACGATTTCCTAGTACCACACACTGAGCCGTGGTGGTGCCAATAGCCTTGGAGGGATTGCTTTTAACTGGTCAGGCAGTTAATGAAGTTTGATCAGTTGCTGCTCTTGTTTTAACTGAGCACCTCTGAGAGTTGTAGGTAACTGTGCTTTGGGAAGCTCCATGTAGCTGCAGCACTGCTGGGTACTTCCTGTCATCTGCTTGCTAGTTTAGCAAGGAAGGCAGAGCTGACCTGAATTTAGTGAGCATCCCTCACAGAGTACAGCACCACTTGCACCTCTGGTCTCAGGAAAATAAAGTCAAAACAAAATGAACGTTAGCATGTAAAATCTTTTAAGTTAGAAGCAAGCACAGCCAGAGGAAGGTCAGAGGTGACGCTTTGGCAAGAAATTTGCAACATAAACAGATATTTGTTACTTTTTTGGCTAACAGTCTCCTGCCAGTCTGTTGTGCATGTCAGTTCTGCAAGTCCTCTTTGGTTTGAGCCTTCACAAGAGCTTTAAGGAGTGAGAATTTTGTGAGCATGAAGCACTACAATAGTCCTGCCTCCTTTTAGCCCCGTGATATGTATTTATAATGTGGTTAGAAGTTAACAGTCTGTCTGTTATCTCCAAGATCATCAGCAACGTACCAGCAGATAGTTTAGTCCGCACGGAGCGTCCTCCCAACAAGGAGATCCTAAGGTACTTCATCCGACATAACGCCCTCCGGGCTGGCACGTGTGAGAATGCTCCATGGGTTGTGGAAGATGAGTTAGTGAAGAAATACGCTCTCCCCAGTAAATTTAGTGACTTCTTGCTTGACCCACATAAGGTAAGAGCTCCTAAAAGTACTTCCTTCACTTTCTCACCCTTTCCCCACTGTTAGACAGTCTTGGCAGAGACTTCATGTGACACTTGGGTAAGCTCCAAAGCTTCCATCAGCTTAGTGAGCTGCAGGGCAGGAAGGTCCGCTCTTGCAGGCTGACCCTTTGAGAGGTGACACAGCTGAAGATGGAACTTTCTTTTCTTGACTCCCCCTCTGGTATAAGTTTTAGGTCTAATATTTCTAAATTTGTCATTATGATTCATATTGATGCTGGATGCTTTTGGCTGAGGTAATTGTCTTTAGCAAAGAATTCAAAACAATTTTTGCAGAATGAAGTTAATGCAGACACCGGATTTGATGATTGTGCGGTCTTCAGTAAAAACTTCTCTGTGGCTAATGAGGGCTCTTAAACAAAGCCTTCAAAAGTGACCATCCCTGAGTCAGGAAATCTTGAGTGTTCCTATGGCAGTCCTAACTTGATCGTGTTTCTGTATGTCTATTCTGAAATAATTGTTGCTTAGATGCTTGAGCCTTTTGCTGTGCTTATTACAGTGGAGGTGTTTTATTGCTAAGGAATCTCAGATTTTTAGCCCATAAAGGTTATGTCCATGTATTTTGGTTTTTGCCTCTTGAAGTATGTTAGTATTCTGGGTGCGTTCTGAATCTGAAATTGAGATGCTGAGAGAGTTCTGAAATCGGTCTCTTTGGCTCTGGGTTAAACTGCTCTGTGCTAAAAGTGCCCTGTCAGGTAGGTGATTTCAGCAGCTTAAAACCAGTCACTGTTCAGTTGCATTGCTTCAGAACAGAATCCTTCCTCAGAACCAAATCCTGCCCTCCCCTTCATTCTGGGTGCTTTCAGGCAGTTCAGAAACCAGCCTCTGAACCCCTGTCTCCCATAGCTACTCCTTTGGTTTTCCTCTGGGCAGTGAGCAGGGTGGGATCCAGGGCTGAACCCATCGTGATTCAGGGAGAACTCTCTCATCAGAGGACTTGTTTCTGCAATGAATGTCAGCATTTTCCAGGCAAACCCCTCCCCACAACTTGTTCAGGTTTTCTGTACGTGGTTGGGAATGTTTAAAAATTCTTTGTAGTGTTTCAGTTTCTAAAGTTAAAAGTGAACTTTCCAGAGTGAGCTGATGACTCCTGAACCAACATAGTGACTGTAGTGCAGAATGTTGAAAGCTATTGCAGAAGCCTGTTACCCTTCATGTGCTCAGTACCCCCTGTTCATTGGAAAAGTACATCAAAAGTGAAAATAGGCAAAAGTAGTTGACAGGAAAGGATACTTCTAGTTACCTTTAAATGTTAATATAAATGAATTTTTTCTTTAATTTTAGTATATGACTCTCAACCCCTCAACCAAGAGGAAGAGCTCTCGATCACCTGACAGAAAGCCTTCTAAGAAGTCCAAAGCTGATGGAGCATCCCTGGGCCAGCCACTGAGTCCTACTTTGTGGTGCCACGTGCATTTGGAGAAATCTATTATTTGCTCTCCACTGAAGGTGAAAAACTCTAAGAATTCAAAATCTCCTAAAGAAGAGCTGGAAGAAGTTATGAAAATTGTGTCACCAGCTAAACTTGGTTCTAACTTTCACATTCCAAAGAGGAGCCGACTGGGAAAGGGCAGCAACAAATCCTTGGACAAAAAGCAAAGAGGCAAAAGGGTTCTGAATGGGCAGAAGTCATCAGGGAAGTCAAAGTCTCCAAGGAAAGGCTTGAAGACGCCTAAGATGAAAATGAAACAAATGACACTACTGGACATGGCTAAAGGTACCACTAAGGTATCCAGGGCTCCCAGGAATTCAGGAGGCACCCCTAGATCTTCCAGCAAACCACAGAAACATCTGCCTCCTGCAGCACTCCATCTCATTGCCTATTACAAAGAAAACAAAGACCGGGAAGACAAAAAAAGTGCTCTTTCTTGCATCATCTCCAAAACAGCTCGGTTACTCTCCAATGAGGATCGTGCCCGTCTGCCAGAGGATTTGCGAGGCTTAGTACAGAAACGCTATGAGCTTCTAGAGCACAGGAAGAAATGGGCCACCATGACAGAGGAGCAGCGAAAGGAGTACATGAAGAAGAAAAGGGAAAAGCTGAAAGAGAAACTGAAGGAGAGAGCAAAGGAGAGAAAGGAGAAGGAGATGAAGGAAAAACTGGAAAAACAGAAGAGATATGAGGACCAAGATCTGAAAGGGAAGAGCTTGCCTACTTTTAAACTGGTTGATACTCCAGAAGGACTTCCTAATACGCTCTTTGGGGACGTTGCCATGGTAGTGGAGTTCCTGAGCTGTTACTCAGGGTTATTGATGCCGGATGCTCAATATCCCATCACAGCGGTTTCCCTGATGGAAGCACTTTGCGCAGAAAAGGGAGGCTTCCTCTATCTGAACCGAGTACTGGTCATTCTCCTGCAGACCCTACTGCAGGATGAAATTGCTGAAGATTATGCTGAGTTGGGAATGAAACTTTCTGAAATACCACTGACTTTGCACTCTGCTTCGGAGTTGGTTCGCCTATGCTTGCGCAAGTCAGATGTGCAAGAGGAAAGTGAGGTCTCGGATAACATAGATGAAAGCAAGGATTCAGCAGCTTTTGAAGATAATGAAGTACAGGATGAGTTTCTGGAGAAACTGGAGACATCTGAGTTCTTTGAGTTGACTCCTGAAGAGAAATTGCAGATACTTGGAGCCCTGTGCCACCGGATCCTAATGACATACTCGGTACAGGACCACGTGGAGGCCAAGCAGCAGACGTCGGCTGAGCTGTGGAAGGAGCGCCTTGCTATCCTGAAGGAGGAAAATGACAAGAAGAGGGCAGAAAAACAGAAGCGAAAAGAAATGGTGGCCAAGAACAAGGAGAATGGGAAAGATGAGAACATGATGGGAAGAAACGAAAAGAAAAAAAATGAGATGATGAAAATAGAGCACAGGGTTGAAATAGAAGCTGATGATATGATCAGTGCTGTGAAGAGCAGGCGCCTTCTTGCCATCCAAGCCAAGAAAGAGAGGGAGCAACAAGAAATACAAATGAGAGGTAAGAAAAATACCAGGAGATTAGAGCACTTGTGTGTTGTGGTGTAGACGTAAATAAGTTAATGACAAAATCACCAGCCTGTTCTCAGAAGTGCTACCTGCTTTTAAGGTATTTCTTCACTGGAGAATTGTGATTCAGCTCCTGTGGTTCCTATTGCAGTTCAAAATCTGGAGTGTTCACAAAAAGCAGTAACTGCTTCTAGAGCAGTGTTCAGTAGCTTTCTAATTCTGTCAGGCCCAGGAGGATTGAAGAACAGAAAACAACAATAAGTATTGGTCTGCATCCAAATATCTTCTGACTTTTATGTACAGAGGGGATACTTCCTGTCTAAAACCTACGTCCTGCAGCTGCTGCTGGTCTTGCTGCCATGCACATTGTCAAGCTGATGCCAGCAGCCCACCTCCCAGATAAGGACTTGGGCAACACAGTTTACAGTTTCTCATTTTAAGTAGTTATGGAGTTGTATAAGCTGTCTGCTCAGACCTCTGTAAAACACAAGCTTCAGTGCCAGACTCCATATGCCTCTGGGGAAATAGTGCCTTTTGCTACAGTGAAGTATGAAGAGCGGAATACTCTGGAATTACATGTCAGGGATTTTTTTGGCTGCAGACGTGAGTACTGGACAGCCTAGCTCATCTGGGTTGTTAGTTCCCTTCTGAAACAGTCTCACATGGAGCATGATTTCTGTGCCTTGGCTGGGATCTGGGAGTGTCTGTTCTAGAGACCAGAAATAGGTGATCAGCATGTAATACCCTGAGGCTTCTAAGGAAGGGCACTGGCCTCACACTGGCAGTAAATAGATTTTTCACACCTTCTTTTAAGAGCTGTGAGTCTCAGAAGTGCCAATAAACCACTGAAGATCTGGGGTGCTGTCCTTCTCCAGAGAAACAAAATGCCAAAGAGCTACAGCCTATAGCTGAAGGGCTGCAGCCCCAGGTTTTGTAGGGTTCCAGTTGCTTGACCACAAGTTCAAATTCATGATAAGATTTTACTGCAAAATTTGATACACTTTGGACATTGCTCCTTTGGTTGTTTCTTGTAGCTCTCACTTAATGCTTTGTGCTAGTTATATGTGAGGAAAAGCAAGATTACATTGATGGAGATAAGAATAATTTGGCTTGCATGCTGAGGAAGTTTAATCCATTCTTCATTCATTTAATTCATTCATTCACTCCACAAGGAAAGCTATGCCCCTCTGGCAGGGAAGGAAGGATTAAGGCTTTCATTACGGTTCGAATTCATCTTGCTTCCTTTCCACAAAGCAAACCCCAACATTTTCAGGCATCCAGGGCTGCTTTTACCCAGTAAGTAGTTGCTTTGGGCCCAGAGGTAGCCTTTTGGAGTAACCATTGTGGTTAGTGTTGGTAGGCACCAGTTAGGGCTGCCGGGTTAGCAGCTCAGGGGTAGCCTGCTCAGGACTTCAGGCCTGGGGGCTGGTGTGGCTTCAGGATCTGAAAAATACTTGTAACCACAGTGGGAGCTGCGTGAGGGTGTTCCTGCTGCTGCCCAGGCTCTCTGCAGGCTCTTTCATTGTACTGGCTTTCACAGCACTTAGTTGCATTTGGTTTTAATAATGTTAGTGTCTCTGGGGGAAGTAAAAGGAGTTGCTGAGAAAACACCTATTGCGCAGTGGTTCTATATTCGTATACATATATATGGACCAATGCACAATAGGTCTTTTGTCATCAGCTGCTTTTTACATATCTAGAGATATGTATCTCACAGTCAGAGGTTTCTTTCCACTGCTCTGGTAGCATCTGTAACATGGGGAGCACCAACCCCTTTCTAGTTAAAACCTATCACGGTTGAGGCCAGTGCTGTCTCTCTAGTCTCAGCTCAAAAAAGAGCCCAGTGTAAGAAAGCATAAATGGACCTTTTTTGTTCTTTCTTGACTTCAAAAGAATTCAGTATAGAACTTCCTGTTGAAATAACATGATCAATATCTGTATTTTCTTGATAGTGAAAGTCAAGTTGCTTTCATTTGTGCTGCTGCAGCACTAATTGTTCTTTGCCGTATCACTTCATGAAGCAACAGCTCCTGTACAGTCTGTTGGAGGAGAGCAAAGCTGGAAGCCTATGCAGCTAATGAAGCCTGCTAGAGGAAAGTCCCAGCTGAGAGTAGCTTGCCATCATAACTGAAAGTGAGGTGCAGGGAGGAACCCACTGGTTTGGTGTCTAATTTGGTGTTTGGTGTCTAGGTGGTGTCGTTTTGATTGAATAGTTTTGGCATATAAATAAATCTGAGTTTCTGTTCTTTCCTTGTCTCTTCTTTATTCTGGCAGTTGATGATGCATGCTGCAGCTGGGTTAGATAGAAAAAAATAACCTGTCTCATAGTGCCCAGGGTATCCCAGGTTGTAAGCATTGAGGAGTTTGCAGGCAGCATGGCTGGTTTTGGTTATAGTCTTGGCTCTTGAGGGGAGGGTTCTGAGGAGGAGGGAGGTGTCCCTTGTGCTAGCATCAGGCGCAGCAGCAAGTCTTGAGAAGGTGTCCAGGGGAGAAATTCTTGGAGAAATCCTATTGCTTCCATCTCCTTCTAGTGGAAGGTGAGGATGATACTTCCTGTAGTATGGGTCTCGTGATGTGGTTTGTGAGACTCAGATTTTAGCTGACAGAAAACATTAGGTACCGTGAGAGTGACTGTTGTGCCTTATTCTGATTCCAGGACTTCAACATAGAGAAGCAGTCATAAGGTTTAGGGAGGAGTTGATGTTTACAGACATTCTAGGAGGGTGGTGAGGCACTGGCTCAGGTTGGATGGGGCTTGGAGCAGCCTGCACCAGTCAAGGTGTCCCTGCCCATGGCAGGGGTTGGAACTGAATGAACTTTAATGTCCCTTCCAACCCAGACTATTCTAGGATTCTGTGATGTGGGTTGTGCAGCTGCTTGTGTCTGGTAGGCGTAGATTCACAGGATGGTTTTGCCATGCTGCAGTTAGCATAAATTGGTATATTGTTGGTATGTTGTTATATAAAAGCTGATAGAGCGAGTTGGTGTAACAAATGCAAGGGTATGTTTCTCAGCATGTCTCCTCTTATCAGTCAGAACTGATGACAGTGGCAGGACTTCAGAGACTTACTGGGTATTGTTGATCAACTGTTACCAAACCTGTCTGGATACAGAATATGTTTGTGAGAGAGTAGGTAGTAGCCCTGGGAGAAGTCCTAGCAAGAAGCTGGCTTTCTCCCTGGGCCAGCAGCCAGTGTACAACCTCCATACACTTGCTTTGACCTCTGAAGTCTTCATTTCATCATTCCTTTTGGGTTTTTTACTTTGCATTTTCTCAGAACACAGGAATGTTGCCCACAGCCTTTTGCACAAGTTATGAAGGGGTGAGGTCTTTGTCAGGCTGAAATCAGGCTCTGGAGAGCCAGTGTGACTCAGTTGGATGTTTTGTTCCTTTTTGTCCTGGTGAAAGTACATCTATTCTTCAGACAGGCAGAAGTGGAGAGAGACTCTTGAACCATCACAAGAGGTGTAAATCCTGTTGACTTTAATGTTCTGTCTCTTGGTAGAAGCTTGCTCCTTACCTAAAGATGTGAAAGCACATGTTTTGTTCTGTAAGACCCTGTGACCAGGCTCAGGACCCCTGGGATGCCAGAATTTAGGCCACTTCATATTTTTCTTCCCCCTCTTTTTTGTCGGCAGGTGTGGATATTGACAGCTACTGAAATCCCAATATTGTCATGAGTTGGAAACCTAAGGTTTCTATTTTCACATTCTTCAAATTATAGACTATGTGAGAAAGCATAAGGTGTGAGGGGGTGTAATATGGTTGCTATTGCGAGACAGCACCAGGTCTGGTGTTCCAGTAGGTGAGGTTGTGGGGGCACCGGTCCTTGTAGCTGTGGCTATGGAAGTCCAGGCATCCATGAGCCAAGCTGGCCTCCGGTGTGACAGCTGCACCACTGCCAATGCTTGGACTCCTTGGGCAGCCCTGGTTGTACTTTGTGCTGTAGGTAAAGATCATTGGCCCAGTTGTTACATGGGATTGCACAGCAGTGGATGCCACTGTTGATATAGAATGAGGAATGATAGTGAGCATGTTTTATCCAGACTTAGCACTTTTCTCAGCCCAGTTAATCCTTATACCTTGACTTATTAATAAATCTTGATTCTTTTTCTAGAGTGGTGGGTGGAAAGCAAGATGATGGGTGAGTGCCTATGCTGAAAGAATATTAACCAAAGTCACCAGTAATTTATTGGGTTTATGGTGTGGTCAAATAGAAGAGAATATTGATGTCTGGATAGAAGAAAGTTACTACTTCTCTGTACTAATTCCAACAGTGAGGATGGAGAGAGAAGCAGAGGAAGAAAGAATCCGGAAGCATAAAGCTGCAGCTGAGAAAACGTTCCAGGATGGGATTGCCAAAGCGAAGCTGGTGATGCGCAGGACCCCGGTGGGCACTGATCGCAATCATAACAGGTGGGAAAGGAGCAGATCCCCAGCTGCCAGCTCTGCCCTCTGTGAGGAGCTTAATCAGACAGGACCCCCCAAGAAGTGGTTGATAAGGGCGTTGAGAACTCCCTGTGTATTGAACCATGCAGGAGAGCAGAAAGGACAGCTTTGTGTATATAGGGTGTAACAACCTTCACTGGATTGCACTGGCAGCTTGTTGAGGGCTTCCTGTGGGGGTCAGGGTCCACCTGGTGGAGCTCTGGCTTGCTTGCATTAAAAGGGGTGTGACAAGCAGGATTCCGCCCCTCTGCTTCACTCTGGTGAGACCCACCTGCAGTCCTGATAGAGCTCAAGAGAGCATGTGTGGGGCAACAGCACAAGAGGGACGTGGAGCTGTTGGAACGAGGCCAGAGGAGGCCACGGAGATGCTGTGAGGGCTGGAGCAGCTCTGCTCTGGAGCCAGGCTGAGAGAGCTGGGCTGGGGCAGCCTGGAGAAGAGAAGGCTCCTGAAGGGGAGACCTTAGAGCAGCTCCAGTGCCTAAAGGGGCTGCAGGAAACCTGGAGAGGGGCTTGGGACAAGGGCCTGTAGGGACAGGCCAAGGAGAATGGCTTGAACCTGCCTGAGGGGAGACTGAGATGAGCTCTTAGGCAGAAGCTCTTCCCTGTGAGGGTGCTGAGGCGCTGGCACAGGGTGCCCAGAGAAGCTGTGGCTGCCCCATCCCTGGCAGTGCTCAAGGCCAGGTTGGACACAGGGGCTTGGAGCAAGCTGCTCCAGTGGAAGGGGTCCCTGCTCATGGCAGGGGTTGGAGCTGGATGAGCTTTAAGGTCCCTTCCAATCTGAACTATCCTATGATTCTGTGATTGCTGAATAACCAAATTACTATCTTCTTGTTTTTCATGTTTGTTGTGCAAGAATGCTCTTAGAGTGGATTCTAATGAAAGTGATCCATGCTTCTCAGCTGCGCTAATATGAAGATATAAATGCATCCAGTCTTTGACTCAAGCACGTAGATGCTTTTCTATGCCAATAAAAGCAGATGTATGTACCTAGCCAGGAGAGGAGACAGGACATGTTAACATGTGTGTTTCCTACAGGTATTGGCTGTTTTCAGATGAGGTTCCTGGCTTGTTCATTGAGAAGGGCTGGGTGCATGACAGTATAGACTACAGATTCATCCTTCCCCATCAGAAAAAAGAAGATTTTAAAAAGGACTACAGCCCAGGAGGTATGATCAGCTTGCCTCTCTGTAGGTGCTTCCTTTGTTGCTGTCGGGCTGTCTGAATGGATTTGTGGATGTGAAAGAACTGTCTAGTCTGAGTGTTTTCATGGGGATGCTCTGATTTAAGCCTTCTTTAAACCCTAGAAGCCTATACACAAGAGAGTCTGCTCATGATGCTCTGTCCTGCTGCTGCAAGTCTGGGACTGCCCACAATGTACCACATGAGGGCCACAGGATACAACCAGCCTCTCTTAAAAGCAGTGAGGTTGATGCAAGAGCCCCAGATTAACCTGTGAAATAGTACTGAGCTGTAGGTATCTCATACATAGCGATAGCTTTGCTGATGGAGACCATTTGGGCGAACAGTCCTCTTGCACATGTTCTCTAGCCTGCTGTTCCCCTTGTACTGAATGTGCAGGTGAGGTGCAGCAGGTGGCTGAAGTTCTGGTGCTCCTTCTGTAGTTGTGCCTGGAGCCTGTGAGGTGGAGCCTTGCAGGCAGAGCTTGGGCATGCACAAAAATCAACCTGTGGGGAGGGGAGCAACGCTTTCCTGTGGAAATAGTTCTTGGTACGGAAGAGCATGCTGTAATCTGATGCAGTTTCAGTCCTTTCGGTCCTGCTCGCTTCTTGCTTTTGAAGCAGCAGAAGCTGGCACTGAGTCCACCTGCAATGACACTGCATGTGATGGGTGCATTGGGTTATATCAGAGCTCCAGCAGTAGTGCTTTGGGCATTAGCAGAGTAGGCATGTACAGAAGAATGGGTCAGGACAAACCTAGCTGTCTGTAGCTTGTCAAGTTGGAGGTGGTACCACTCAGTGGTCCCAGATGGGTGGAATTTCTTATGTGAACTCTTTCAACTCTAGCCCAACACTGCCTCTGTACACCAGCCTGCTTCCATTTCTTACCTGCTGCTTGAGTATTTCCGCATATTCCTTTTAAAGCTTAACAAGCAAAGGATAAAATTCATGTCAGGTTGTTATCTAAGATGCTCTGAAATATGAATACATGTTGTTTATAACTCGGTTCCAAACGTATTTTGTAAGCGTATAGCTAAAAAGCAAAACCAGTTTTATGTGTTTAAAATAGCAGGAATGCTTTTCTGAATTTCATGTGTGTGCTTTCAGATGCAGTATTTTCTTTGAGATTCTGTTACAGTTTTCTGTTAGTGTCTATAAATGCATATACCATGAGGTAATACTGGATTAGTTTTCCCTCCCAGACACGTAGATGCTGGGTATAAACCCTGCCCCGGAGGTAGGTTAGTTTGTGCAGAACACACATGGTTGCTGGGGGGGAAGGAGAAGAAGCCACTCAAGTTTGTGTTTTTTCTCTTGCAGACAAGCGGAAGAGCACAGCTGCTGATGGCAGAGTGAGCAAAGTACACAGGCCTGTGCACACTGCAGACCTGCCCGCGGAGACCACTGTGCCCAAGCAGGGACAGAACTTATGGTAACACAGCTTTGGTAGCTGCCAGGGACTCACAGGGCAGAGATGAGGAAACAAGACCCATTTCTTTTGATAGACCCTACTCTATACCACCACTCTTCCAATACTCAACAGCTGGATCACTTCAGCAGCTCCCCAGGCTGTTACTGGTATTAGCACTAGTAGTGAGTGGCTAATAGGGCAGCCAGTCCCAAGAGCCAGTGGAACTGTTATAAGCAATCTCATCCATCAGAGCCAGTATGAATTAAGCTGGTAAAATACTGTTTAGATATATTGCTTTTAAAATACTTCCTATTCAGGAGAAGTATTAATTTAACAGAATTGTTGTGTACTTCTTTCGGTATTAGGAAGTGAACAAAACCAAAACACCCAGAACAGAGGAGGGAAGCAGTGGCCTAGCAAAGTGTATCTGGGTTTTCTTTCATGGTTCATCTCAGCAGACCTGAATTGTGGCACATGGGGTCTTTAAGCACATGAAATTAAAGTCTTCATTGAGATCTTTGGAGACAGGCCTGTATCCTGCATGTTCTTGTACGATGTGAGGCATGCAGAGCCATCCCCCAGCTCCTTGTCAGTGTCTTCACAGCAGACTCTAGTGGTGTCCGTTTGTTCTCCTGTAGCACCATATCAACTTGATTTTTGTTCCTAGTGAGAATTATAGCTTGGCAAAATCATCCTGCCACGTTGATAGCCTGTTACCCTTCAGTGCTTCCCAGTGCCAAGCAATAGCCACCTGTGTCTTCCAAGTGAGTCAGATCTAAACCTCTCACTTTGAGCATGTGTGACTGTGACTTGTTCCAGTAATTTGCCCTACCAATGTCTTGTATCTTTAAAGAAAATCTCCAGTGTTAACTGTTGCTCTGTGTACTGAGGACTGATAAGTGGTGTCTCCAGGCCAGGAAATAATGACTACACCTTCATCTACTAAACTGCTTGTGAAGGACTCTTCATTTTTCTAGATAACAGTGGCTTTTCCCCAGTTTTCTACCTTTGACCCACAAAGTGGACTTGCTTAATCTTTGATAAGTACCACCAGCTCCAAAGCATAGTTTCAATGCCGTGAGTCAGAACTACTTTACTAGTGATGTTCCTGTCCCCCCCAGAAACTGTCAAAGAGACTGAGATGGGTAGATGCTTTCATTCATCTAAACAATCAGTACTGAGTACTCGTTCTCTGTAGTTTTCTGCCCCTTCTCTTTCACTGCTGGCAGGCTGTAGGAGAGAGTGGTGTTTCCTGTGCACACTTTCACTCTGTCAATATTGCCATGACAAATCTGTCCTTCCTTTCTCAGTCTAGCCATCACAGAATCACAGAATAGTTTGGGTTGGAAGGGACCTTAAAGCTCATCCTTTTCCAGCCCCTGCCACGGGCAGGAGCACCTTCCACTGGAGCATCTTGCTACAAGCCCCTGTGTCCAACCTGGCCTTGAACACTGCCAGGGGTGGGGCAGCCACAGCTTCTCTGGGCACCCTGTGCCAGCGCCTCAGCACCCTCCCAGGGAAGAGCTTCTGCCTAAGAGCTCAGCTCAGTCTCCCCTCGGGCAGGTTCAAGCCATTCCCCTTGGCCTGTCCCTACAGGCCCTTGTCAGAAGTCCCTCTCCAGATTTCTTGTAGGCCCCCTTAAGGTACTGAAAGGCCACAGTAAGGTCTCCTGGGAGCTTTGCAGTCTCCAGGCTGAACGACCCTGTGTACATCTTGTCACGACAGCATATCTCAAGTAGTTGGGCTTTCCTAGGGTGCTAAATGGGAAATCATAGAGAACTGTATGGACCACAGGGAAGTCCTCTCTGCTCTGCGAACTGCCTCTTGTAATACGTGATCTTCATTTAGCAGCAACATGCATTTACTGTGTTCCAGTAGGATGAGTTATATAAGGAAAACAGTAGCTTAAATTAATAGTGCATGTTGCTATGAACTGAAGTCAAGATACAGCTAAACTGGATGAGTTAAGCGACACAGAATCCCTGTAACTTGTAATTCCAGGCTGACCTTGAGAAAACATTGTGTTTTACATGACAGTGCTGACTTGCTCAGTTAGGTTGGCAATTGTCAGTGACACACTGGGGGAGATAAGAGTGGTTACAGAGGTTGGGAGTGCTTTACAGAACAACCAGGCATCCATTCCAGGATCAGGAGCTCCTGGAACAGGTCCTGTGTGCTCTCAGGACAGAGTTATTCTGTTACAAAAAGCTGCTTTGGATGAAGTGACCATAATATGTGGGTTCTCCTTTTTTTCTCTCTTTTTTTTTTTTAAGGCAACAAAAAGAACTGTTTAGAATTAAATAAAAAATAAAAAGCTCAATATGGCAACCAAAAGCCTTAAGTGCTTTCAGAGAGATTTACATGGGTCTACATTAAGGAAATAAAAAGGATGATACAGTACAGACTAAGAGTGAAACAGTTCATTTTGTTCTTTTCCTTGGGGAACAGTCTTGCTTCCCAATATCTGTTGTTCCTGGGCCTGTTTTAGGATAAGGGGGAAGCTCTTCTCATGAGTCAGTAATTGCCTAAATACTCTAATTTTTATGTTCAGCAGAGGTGGGGAGTGCTACAGGAGGAGAACATGGAAGTCTCCTAAAGAAAGAGGATTCCCTTTTGATACAGAACAAAGTGATCAGGAAATTAAACTAGCAAATGGCAGGTTTGAAATAGAGAAGGAAGTACCACTTCAGATCTTGCAGCTGTTACCAGCTGCTGGGGATCTCCAAGTCCGTCCCTGTTCAAAGCACCTATTGGACAAATTGCTGCAAGAGGAGCTTACTGGGGAGTGTTAAGCACAAAGGTTCTTGTCTTGGCACCTAAGGAGGTCCTCAAACCTACAGATGCTGAAATCTGTGGGGGCATATCAAAGAAATGTCACTGCATCCCTGCTCTGCCCATTCTTCACTCAGAAATAAGATGCTGAGCTGGTGGATGGGTTGTTTTTTTTTGTCCTAGTGTCTTTGATTTCTGTCCTTTTTGGTACCTGCTGGGAAGACCTTTTAACAGCCCCAGCATGTGCTGGCTCTTCACTGAGAGGATCATGCCTGTGTGTGGTGTTATGCCAGGCAGGTTGGCAGTGTCAGGATGTCGATGGGTAGAGCGGTGCAGTTGGAAGATGCAGGCCTTCACCCCTTCAAGTGAGTGGGGGGCACAGTGGCAGCTTTTCAAAGGAAACATAACCAGTTCTAGCATTCTTCTGTGCTGTCTGCATGGCTTTCTCTTAAATGACAGGGCAACCTAAAGCCATTTTAGCTTCCTCAGCTGAAAGACTTACTTAAAGCTTTGGAACTGCAAAGAGCTGTTAGTTAGGTTTGCTAAGAACCTGTCTGACAGCTGTCGCCATTTACAGGTCAGCTTGTACAAAAATACAAGTGCCAACCTAAGAGCTGTTATTTCAGGGATAGACAGTAAGTACAACTCCCCTCTGAGGAAATCCAGATTCCCATTACTTCATTTTATCCTTGGCCATTGATCTCTCCAATCTCAAGGACTCCCATGAGCACAGATGGGTATGGAAGAGTCTCCTCCTTGGCTGCTCTTTGCACATTGTCCTTGTGCACCCTGGGAATCCTTGAGACTGCTAAGGTCCTTGGATACCTCCGTTCCCTATGGTTTAGGTACAAGGACTTGCTGAGCTGTAACTCGTGATGTTAGCATGTGCTGCATAAGTCTCCTTTCTTGTGTCCTGCTTTACCTCCTGCCGTGTGTCTCTTTCCTAGTCATACATCTAACATGGGATTGAGAGTAGCCTCACAGTGCACGTAGAGCATCTTTAGCTTTACCCTTTTAAGCTCTAGAGTGATGAGACTTTAAAGTTAACACCAAATTAACACTGTGAATGGTTGGATTTCACATAAACTGCTCCTTTGCTCCTTGAGAATGGGAGGTGGTAGGTTATTGATAAAGGGAGAAATAATTTCCATACTTCTGCCAAGAGTTACAGAAACAGTATCTCATGCAAGTGGTTTCTGCTTTCAGTAATTTGTCCCCCAAAAGAAGAGGGCCTGGTGTTCTGTCCTAAAAGTGCAGAGGCTGAACCATTGTTCTCATTCAGAATCATAAAAGCTTGGTTACTTCTGCCCTCTCCAGACAGATGCACCAGTCCCATTTCTTACAATGTTAGCCACTTCCACTGATGTTGATGCTTATTAAAAAAATCTTTCCGTTTGAAACTTCTGGGCATGTGGTCCCTGGAAATGTCTCTTTCTGTCCTGTGGTACTAGGGGAGCTCTGTATGTACTGGGCTTCCCTGCAAAAGCCACAGATTGATCACCGTGTATCAGTGTGCAGGAGACTTCTTGCTCATCCTGATCAGAATGCAGTTGAATTTTGGCAGCAGTGGCATCTCTGCAGAGTAACTCCCATTGTTCTTCATCTATCAGGAATACACCACGATATGGGGGGTCCCCTCCGCAGACAGTGAGTTAACCATGAGTGGGTGCTAACAGACTCCATTCTCACACCTATATTCTACAGATGGAGTTTCCCTGTTTCTACCGACCCTCCAGAGCAGGTACAGATTCTGGGCTCCTCTAGGTGTTGTCCTCTTGATTTCTTCATTCCCTAGTCTTCAGTCCAGGTTTTAGACCTTTCTCTGTCCCTTGTAGCCTGAGAACAGGCAGGACTGTTCAACCTAATGTGCGTACTGATCAGTCTGAAGACCTCTGTGTGGTCTTGACTCCCAAAGGCATCTTTCCCATCACTCTAGGTTGTATTAGTAAATTCTGTGTCAGACCACATGAAAGGCACCAGTTGGCTTCCCCTCCTTATCAAGAGCCACAAGCGCATAGTCCTGTTGCCTCTCATGTTCAAAATGCAAGCTCTGCCCTACTCTATCCATGTGCCTGGCCTTCTGTTGGCTGAGCCCTAGCTGGAGGTGCAGGTGGTTTCTTTAGGTAGGATGGAGAGCATGGAGCTGAGTTGAGAGCCAGGAGCTGTGGCTGCACAGAGCAGCAAGGTGTCACCTCTCAAACCAGCACAGGTGCCTCTTTGATATGTTTGTATTTTGCACATTGGAGTTCAAGCTGCTATAGAACAGGTCTGTCTTCCAGAAATTCCAGTTCCAGCTCTCAGGGCAAATTGGGAAGGCTCAAGTACCTGTTGCAGATGTTCTACTTCCTGCCCTGTTTTCAGCAGGAGCAAAGTTGTGCTAAGTCTTAGCTCTACCATGAGAGGACGATAGCTCCTTTCTCACACTGGTGGCAGCCTGTGCTGTCTTTCCCCAAGCCACATAACCCTGGAGAATCCAAGTGCCGTGTGCTGACTGCTTCCAGGGCCCTTTCATTTTTACAGTAAGACTGAAGAGTGCAGGGGATTCCCACCTTAGAGTTGCAGCTGTGGGAGGAAGCTGAGAAGGCTCAGACGTGGTCATTTTGGATATTTTTCCAGCCGGATCCAGTGGTGTATTGCCATCATGACCTAGGCAACCTTCTCAGCATGCCCAAGGAATAGTCCTTTGCTGGGTATCTGCAGGGCAACTCTTTTGAAGCTTGGTTCATGCTATTCCTGTATCATGACAGATTCTTCATACTGAAATAGGGCTTAGGACCAATCCCAAGGTGTGCCTCAGGTGAATGGAAGCAATTTCATAGAATGGTTTGGGTTGGTTTGATAGCAAATATTCTAGGAAATTTCTCTTTTATTTAGCAGAAGTCCAGTAGACTTAGAAACACAAGTCATTGCAGTGGTCGGTCGGAAGACCTTCCAGTGAATCTGGGAATTGCATGTCAGATCCCATGGCTGCAACATTTGAAGTGCCTGTGGTAGGCTCTCGTGGGTGAGAGACCTAGAGCCGTTCTGTCCTGTTTTCTCACAGGGAGGGTACGTGGAGGGTAGTGGTGGCCAGCAGATTTGATCCCAGTGTGCAAAGTGAGGATGGAGTGTATTGAAGCATGTGACTGGCAAGAAACTCTTTTTTCTCCATTTTTAAACAATGAATCCTATGTTTGATTACAGTAATCAGTTTTCTAACTGAGTGCAGATTGTGAAGCCATTCCCCTAGTAGGAGTCCATGAAAACTCTGAAATATATTCTTTTCAGGTATGATACTTAGTAAGTATTTCTGCCAGAAAAATAAGCATTGTGAACACTGTTATTCCAGGAGGAGCCAGAACAACTTTCTCTAGTTGTTGCTTGGCTCATCTGAGTTTGTGCCTAAGAAGAAGATTTAGATCTGGAGTCCTCTTTGCGTCTGGTGAGGATCGCATAGTGGTCATTGCAGTTGTTTCCATAAGAGGTTGATGTTGCTGCTCCCTCACTTCCCTCCTCTAAGGAGCAGTTCTCTTCTGGGAGATGTGGTCAGTCTCATTTGCTGTAAATGAGCTCTACAGCTCAGACAGGCTTTGTTCTCCACCAGGTGAGGAGGCTCTGTGGCATCCTAGGGTGGAGTTGGGGGGGGAAGAAAAGAGGAAAAGAGCAGAAATTCAGGCTGTCTGAAAGTTAGCTTAAATCTACAGCCCAGCATTAAGAATTGGTTGTGCTCTGGAACTGCAGAGAGGATGCCTCATGTAGATAGCTGCAAGAGCTTTCCTTTTTTAGATCCAGCTAACTGCTGGGTTACTGCTGCTGGCCTCAAGGACCTCCTTAGCAGAGAGGTCTAAAGCCAATGAGAAAACCAATGAGTGGGTTTCATTTACTGCATTTGAGGTTTCAAGTTAAGGCAAGCTTTTTAGCAAGAAGGACTTCTGTACTTGTAGAGAGCATGGACTTCACAGTCACAAATCCTCATCATGTACTGGCATGATAATGAGTCAGGACATACCCTGTGGTAATATGGGGACTTCTTGTGTGAACAGAAGTTAAAGGGTCTGCATAAAGAGCAATTGAATTGCTGCGCTGTGCAGTGTATGGCATGTTCATCTTCCCTGGTACTTCTCAAATGATGTTTCAGATTACTTAAACAGACTGCAACTTAGTAGATCTAATCCCTGGGGTAGATGACTGAATTCAAGTGCCAGTGTTCAATACATTTTACAAGGAAAAATCTAGAAAATCAGTTCTGTGTTTATTTTGATTTTCTTACCCTGGATTTCACTACGTTTGGGGACCTGGAAATGAGGCCTGTCTGAGTCAGGAAACTTCTATGCCAGCATTACTGGAAGCATTTCACCTTGCTCCATGGGTTGGGATATAGGTTACTTGTCATCCCTGCCCTCTAATACTTGTGCACCATTTGGGAGGAGGAGTTGTCTTGACAAAGAAACACACTGACTGATGCTGGTACGTGTTCTGTCTTTCAGGTTTCTCTGTGACAATCAGAAGGATTTGGATGAGCTGCTGGATTGCCTGCACCCACAAGGAGTAAGAGAGAGCCAGCTCAAGGAGCGTTTGGAGAAAAGGTGAGCCTGCTCCTTTTTTATCCTCCATGTGCCTCCAAGTCAAAGCGTATCCTTCTCATAGCAATCATTTCCATTCCTGCAGTAGCGTTCTGCACTTTGTCTTGATTGTGCCTGTGCTGAAGAGGGGAGGATACTGAGGATGAGAAATTGCTGGTTTTCTTGAGCAGTAACTGCAGGTTGTTGATAACCAATGCTCTCAGCTCTGAAGAGGTTCTGTCAGTCTTGAAACTCCTCCTTGGAGCTGGAAACAAAGGCAGAGCTTTTTCATGCAGAGCCAGAACTGCCACGTGCTTTCCAGTATCTTTCAAAGAACGTTATGCACTGGTGGAGCCTGGCGATCACAGGGGATACCGTTCTTGCTCCAGTACCCCCACAGCTCATGGAGCAGGAGCCTGTGTGTATTCAAAGGTTGGTCTTGATTTTCCAGGTATCAGGACATCACACATTCTATCCATTTGGCTCGGAAACAGAACTTGGGCCTCAAATCCTGTGATGGCAACCAGGAACTGCTGAACTACCTCCGAAGTGATCTAATTGAGGTTGCAACTCGGCTGCAGAAAGGAGGCCTGGGATATGTTGACGTGACACCAGAATATGAAGCAAGAGTGAGTGAACAGGCAAAAGTAGTACTGAGCAAGACAAGCATGAGCACTTTGTGTAGAACGTCTTGACTCTTGCTGTCCTCAGACAAGAAGATCAGGACAATCAGTTTTCTCGTGCCCTTTCTTTTTAAACTCTTTATTTCAAGATTACACAGCTGCTGGCTTGAGGCCTGTTTGGTGTAGGTGGGAGCTAGGTGTCCTGCACAGCTGTTAACTTGTCCTATCTCCTTCATCTAGTAGTGAACTTCTTTATGGAGCATTAGCAGACCTCTTTGTATTTCATTTTTTAGCTTCTGCATCAAAGCCAGTGTATCTTGGTGAGAGCAGTTTTCCAGTTTGGAGGTTTTGGGGTTTTTTGTAAACTTAGACCACTTTAGCCTTGGGATGATGGTTATGTCCCAGTTCCAGGACCTAAAGGATGTTCTTTTCATGGGTATATCAGCATGAGAAAGCTACTGTGTAGTTAACTGAGGTATGAAATCTTGGTGGGCTGGCTAGTACAGCCAGACTTGTGTGAGAATTACTGGTGCACTGAGTGTCTGTAGGAGGGGGTAGATCTGCCTGGTGTGGGTAGAATACACACTCCCATGATTAGCGTGTGCTCCTCCTGCCAAATGATGTTGGCTTGAAATAGTTAAAGCTGTGGTGAGGCTACATCCTGAGTCACTGTAGAGAATTCCACTTGCAGATGAAACTGTAAGTGTTAAAAGGAGGGGAATAGTTAAGTCACTAAAGGAGTGGAAGAATGGCTTAGTCATTTTAGTCATGGATTTGAGTTTTGGGGGAATTCTGGTGTGTTTGGTTTTTTGTTTGTTCATTTGTTTTTTCAAGGCATGATGCTTTTTTCTGATCAGTATTATGCACGATCAGCTGTATCTGAACTGTACCAGAAGCAGCAGCAATACGCTGATTCCACAACCCAAGTATGGTAGATAACGACATTGCATTAAGAATCCTATGTATCCATTTGCAGGAGAGACCTACCTAAAACAAAAGGGAGAGTAACATCAGCTGTTACATGACCATATCCTCCTCCTAACAGGTATACTCACTAGAGAGCCTGAAGGATTTTGGAGAGTGTGTGATTGCACTCCAAGCTGGTGTTGTTAAGAAGTTTCTGCAAGGTTTCATGGCCCCCAAGCAGAAGAGAAGGAAGCATCAAGGAGAGGACTATGTTGCCAAGGCTGAGGAGGTTGATGAAGACAAGAAAATGGCAGAAGAAGCAAAGGTATTGTTCACTTCAGGGCTTTGTTTTTTTCTTGTGATGTACCTCTTTGAGCAGGGACAGTACATCTTATTGGGTACTAAATCCAGAGTGTCTTTTCTCCACTTCACGTTTGGAGTGTAGGTGATGGGGTCAGGTGTTCCCTGTTTATTTTGAAGAGTAAAGGCATTGGCAAAATTAATATACTGAGGAATTATAGTTAATTTCCTCTCTGTGAACAGGAATTTTGTGAAGTCAAATATCCAAGTTCCTTTGTGAAGTTCCTCACACAAGTTGGGTACTTTAATAAAAGCATATTTTGGAGCATTTATAGAGAAAGTAACAGGAGTTGTATCCATCAGGGAGGACTCATGGTCCATAAAGAGAAGTAGAGACATGCTGAGGTTTTGGGGACTTCAAGGGCATTAGGTTAGAGTAAATCTCAGCATTATGCAGGAAGCAACACAAGTCATCATGTGCATGGAGACACCCACACAAGATGCCAAACTGAAGGTTGCACACAGCATGTCTGCACACCTGGGCACACAAGCTGTATGTGGCTGCAGTAGAGAAGAGGTATTGTGGGGGTAAATACCCAGCCTTCCGAACTGAAGCTTGGGTGGGATGGAAGATTGCTGTGGAGGGTTTGGTTGGTTCCACAGGCAGTCGAGCTGTACTAGTGTTTCATCTGAAGAGGGATGGATGCTAGTGCTTGGGAGTAGCTTCTATGAACTAAGGTGAATAGGATGTTAGTGCCCTATAACAGGACTTTACCCACTGCCCCCTTCAATGTGCTTTGCTCGAGTTGATCACTGACTTCAGCAGAAGTAGCAAGATCAGAATTGGATCAACAGAAGCATTTAAAATTCCCACCTTACAATACTGTTTGTCTGCTGGGGTGTGGGGGTTTTGGTTTGGGTATTTTGGTTGGTTGGTTTTTTAAAGCTCTTATCAGTGTATGCTGGACCCTTGCTGAAACATCAAGTCTTTGCTATGCTGTGGCATTTCCATGTTAGCAGGGTATTCAGATAGGCGCTAGAAATTTTCACACTATTCAGTTGTCCTGAAATATTTAAACTTTGCTAATTTTGCATCTTTCAGTTTTCAGTGCAGGAGGAGTGAAAGCCTGCCTCATCCTAAAAACTGTCAGCAGAATGCAAAGCTGTAGAAATCAGTCATGTCTGAGACAGAAAGGACCTGGACCATCACATTTCCTGTATCTGCAGCAACCTTACTCTTAGGTGGCTTACAGCTATAAAGGCTACGGTTATAGCTGTCTAGCACACTTTAGGAGTAACATCAGATTTACTACAATATCTAAATTGATAGTAATTCAGCAGTATGGTGTTTGTATCTGAACCCTGGTCACATCCCTACTATTGGTAAAGTTGTACCAGATTTCAAACCCAAACTTTTATTTGCCTGAAAATGGAGCCATATTGACCATGAATGTTTGGGTAGTTTCTGTGTTCTGCCTTAGAGCATGGCCTTCTGACTTCGCGACACAGTTACAGAGCCTTGTTGGTCACAGGAAGGCCAGGCTTCTGTAGCATACTTGGTTCTAGCAAGTGCAGAACTTCCAGCTGCAGCAGCCTAGTTAGGTAAAGTGCTCTGTGTGATGGAAACATCCTGATTTCTACTTCCTCCTCTGTGAACCAGCTGGATAACAGGATTTCTGAATATTGCTGGGCTTGCAATCATAAGTTACTTTGCATTTTTTTCTGGTATCACCCAGTTTCTGTGGTGACTGCATGCTCAGCTCTGCAGCCCCTCTTACAGCTATATGGGCACAGATGGAAGTGTTGCCAGTCCAAGCGTGCAATTGTCCCAGAGCACCGATTTTTGTCTTGTGCTGGTGGTGCTGGAGCATTTATTTAGGCAATGCTCTCTTTGTCAAGCTCAGAATTTTCTAGACACTTGTGATGGTACAAGCAATGTTCATCTTACTTTGTTGAATTTTGGGGCTGGTTTGTTGGTTTGCTTGGGTTTTAGTTGGGATTTTTGTTTTGTTTTCCTTCCATTTATCTGGATTGAGCTTTCTTTTTTTGCCAAAGCAGAAAACCTTTATAGATGACTTGAAAGAGCAGCTTAGATCTTGGATACAGTTTTCCAATGAAAAAACCTGACTGTTAGGCTTTTAAAGACAAACCTCCTGCATAGGTCAGGAACTGCAAAGTCTTTTAGAGCCAGACCTGAGCCGCGAGTCCATAGCAGGTAAAATAAAGCATAGTTGTACTGAAGAAGCACACTTAATAGACACAGACCATAGGAGTGAAATTGCAGCCCTGTGGTGTGGTTATTTTCTCATTTTCCATGTGAGAAATAAGTCATGGCTCAATAGGCCCCTGTTTGCTGACATGTCTGTACCAAGGGTTCCTGCTGGCTGAGCTCGAGGTCTCGGCACAGCCTGGGCTTGTGGCTGTTCCTGGTGCCACTGTGCCTGTGAAAACATTCCTGCTTTAGTGGCAGCAGCACCCTGGGCTGTCCCAGAGCAGGACAGATGTGACCTCTTTGAAGCATGACATTGCAGCATAACTGCATGGACATGGGCAGCTGCTCCTGGCTTTTAATGGCCTTTTCGATGGCAAAGGGAAAGCCTAGAGGGGGTCAGTCCTCACCTGCACACCTCAAAGAGCAGCTTCACATCTGCCTAGGATACTGCTGGAGGTTTGTCCACCTTTACTCAAGGAGGATTCTGTCACTGAAGTTGAAATGTGACTGAGGACTTCTTTGGGATTTTTGTTTTCCCTGCTATATTGCTCCTCTCCAGTCAGGAGGGTATTTAAGTAACTCAGTCTCCTGTTTGCCTAGTTGGCAGTCTGAACTCCCTTGATAATGGTACTGCTAAAATGCCACAGTCTCGTGATGCTTGGGAAGCAAGACTAAAAATCTGCTAAATTCCACAGGCTTGGGGAGAAAAAACTAAGCAAAACTTGCCAACAGCTTGTGCAGATTTATCTTGGCCCAGCAGTTACCCAGTATATTAACAGCAAAACCCAGGAACAGTTACTTGGAAAATCAATTGCACAGTATGTGAAGCACCTCAACAATGTTCTGCAAATAGTTCAGGGCTGTGTGATCTGCTGCAGGAGGCTGCGCAGGTTTCCGTTTGTCTTGAGTGTCTCAGGCTCCAGGTTCCACACTAGCAATGGCAGCAAGGATGTTGGCATTTTATAACAGTTTGTGTGTTTTTCCAAGCATCTAATATATGCTGTGCTTCCTCAAATTCAGTCAGAGGAGAATGTGCAACTCTGCAAAAACCCTGGGTTTTGTTTGGCTCCCAAACTGCTGTCAGCTGCAGAGTGTAGATTTTCCCATCTGACACTTCACTGTTTGGTTTTTTCACTCTCCTGGGGTAGAAGAACATTAACTTGAGTCCTATTATGTCCCTGTCATGTCTAGGCCATCACCTCATTGTTGTAAAGCAAAGGATTAAAGTTGGAGTGAAGCATGCAGTGGCTCTGGATCTCTGTTCTGGTGCATTTCTGATTTACCACAGTGTTGTTTCTAAACTTCAGAGTTGAGTGTGAGAAGCCACATGTGACTTGAGATATGCAGGCTCCAAGAATTGCCTTGGTACCAAGCTCAGGTTTAATGCTTTCATCCCATCTTGCAGCTAATTCTGGAGTTTCACATGCTCCAAACTCATCTTGTCTCAGGAGAGTGGCTGATTTCCTGTCTTGAGCTCCACATGTTCTGCTTGACAAACCTGATGCCCAGCGTGCAGGACCAGGCCTGTGGTGGGTCTTGCTGCTGGTCTGGATTACCTCTGCAGTACCCACGGGAGGGCAGCACAGGCTGCTCCACTCCACCATGCTGAGCTGTGCTGCCAGCTGTCTCCTAACTTCCATCCAGCATTTTACAGTGCTAGATTTCTGCCTCTTATTTTCTTAGCCTAATGATTATTTGGGTTAGACTTTCAAAGCAAGAATTCATTGGAGTTCACGTAGGTTGTTTCAGCCTGGCTGTGAAATGCGAAAAAACTCTACTGTTATGAACAAGCTGTCCCATCCAGTGAGGCTGGTTATGAATAAACCACAAGTAGGACTGCTGAGGCTGTATAGAAGGAAAGAAACAGAGAGTTGTGCTTTGGTTATTAAGGGCCCCAGCTAAAGGATATAAAAATGCCTTCAGACTGTAGCGAGCTATGTCTGTGTGCTTTGTTGTAAGTTGTTAGGTCTGTCTGCAGGTTGCTTCAGCCATGGAGAAGTGGAAGACAGCAATCCGTGAGGCCCAGACCTTCTCCCGTATGCACGTGCTGCTCGGGATGCTGGATGCCTGTATCAAGTGGGATATGTCAGCAGAGAATGCCAGATGCAAAGTGTGTCGCAAGAAAGGTAATGCATTCCTGCCCCACGCCTGTGTAACAGTTGGACGCTGTCACCTCTCCATGCCCTGCTTAGGCAACATGCCTTTGTAGTCTGTCAGTGTCTTTGGCTGTATGTTGAGTTTTGAACATCAGGATTTACAGTCAGAAGCATTCATCTTACAGAAGCATTTGACCCTGAGCCCAGTAAACTGTTCTTATGAAACCAGTACACAGTCTTGCAGAACACTGCAGAGCTGCTGTCCCATGGGTACTTGGGGTACTTGAGCACAAGTCATCAGCAATCCTCCTGGAAGCACTTGTCCCACTGTCAATTTCCTGGCTTCATTTTTGAGTTGGAGTGGTCTTTGGGTCTCTGAGCCTTTTCAGTTAATCCCATCTCTTACAGAATGAATGAGTAAGGAGAGGTTGGGAAGGATGTTATCCTTTGGGAGAGAGTGAGGTGGGATGATGTTACTTTGAGGCCAGGGTGGGAGCAGAATTGCTGGTGGGCTGGAAGCCTTATCAGCTGGGGAAGTAACCAAGAAAGTGACAAGGGTTTGCCTTCTCTGCACACACTATAGTGTGGAGGGCTGCAGAGTCTTGGAGGTGGAGGGGAGAGTAGAAGGGCTGTCACCAGCAAGAGTGCTAGTATTTGTTCTGCCATAACCTCTCCTTTTGGATGGAAGCCTGGAGAAAAGAACTTGGTAGTACATTCTGCCTCATCATGTGCTTTTTGTCTCACTTTCTATTTGCTGAAACACTAATGGGAAATGAGGGCAGGCAGGAATGCTGGACTCCTTGTGCTTACCAAAAGGCTGTACCATCCACCTCCTCAAAGAAATAATGGCTGTATCAGTGCAACATCCTTCACCTTGGAGCCTCAGGGATGTTCCAAACCAATGCAAAAACTGTACAATCTGCTGTTGAGAGGGGATTTTGGGCAGATGTAAGGAGGGGGCTTACCTGAGTCTAACAGATCCTGGTTTCACAGAACTTAAGAACTGGGGTGTTAGAGAAAAGAGAGGTGCTGGCATGCTCTCTGTACTTTCTTTTTTCCCTTCTTCAGTAAATGAAATAGCTGGCTCAGTACTGTTTTCCTGCATTACTGAGAAGCACAGAGAGGCTAGTTCTGCTGCATACTGATTTTCTTTGTAGGTTTGCTGCCTTAATTTGAAAGAAGGTGCTGTGCAGATTAACCAGATTGAGGGTATAATAAGAATACCTGCAATTATAACTTCTTGCTGGGCTCTTGGGCACATCAGCAGCAAATTTCTCTTTCCCTGTGTTTGGTTTGAGATCTAGCCTGGGTGGAACCTATTTGGCAGGTTTCTACCTCTGCCTCAGCTGAAAGCTTTGCAGGGCAAGGGACTCTGCATTGTTTTGATTTTCAGTGCTGCTGGTTTCCACTGCAGTGGTGGAACCAAGAAGGAAGGGGCCCTGCCATCAATGGGTACTCTGCATCTTTATCCTGCTTTGTCCTAACCTCCAGCATTGTGGCAGCTTCTCTTCTTCAGGCTGAGCAAGGCTGCCATACTAGATACAAGTGTGTTGCACTCCTAGGTGAGGATGACAAGCTGATCCTTTGTGATGAGTGTAACAAAGCCTTCCACCTGTTCTGCCTGAGACCAGCACTCTATGAGATCCCAGATGGTGAGTGGCAGTGCCCAGCGTGCCAGCCTTCCACTGCCCGGCGCAGCTTGCGGGGCCGGTGAGTACCTCCCTCTTCACTTTGCCTTCCCACCCATGCACAGTTCTGGCCATGCTTCCACAGCAAGACCAGACCAGCGTGAAGCAGAGCCCCTTTAACAGGTTCTTGATGGCCTGGTTAACTCCCTGGCACTGGAACATTACGAAAGCCATTTTTCCAGGCTGTAAGTTCAGCACACCTGTGTTATACTGACCCGTGACAACTCAGGAGTTTTAATAAATAACTTACATTTGGCAGGGCCTTGCACTAATCATCGACCGAGATCAGGTGTGCTGAGGGCTGTTTCTTCAGTTGAACAACTAGCTGGGTGGCTTTTTCATGGAGGGCAGTTGGTAGTGCTGCAGCAGTGTGGTCCAATGGGCTGAGTTCTGTTGTGTTCTTGTCAAGTCAGAGCACACATTACTCCAGGCTACTGCTCAGCCCCTACTGTGCTATTGAAAGTCAGTCTACATGGTTTTCTGGACATGGTAAAGCTTAACAAGTCAGGAAATTTGTAGGGCTACAGAGAGAACATGATTTGAGGAGGAATCAAACTTGTTCTATTTAGCAGAAATTAGTAGTTTCTTCTTGAGAGCAAGGTGGTAAGTAAGTTTTTGAATTGTATGCTGGAAATTCAGTGTATGCAAGATGTATTTTTCTGTTCACAATATATGTCCTCTGCTGACTGTGACTGTGCTGCACCTACCTGCTTGTCAGGCTATCAAATGGCACCTGAAACAGAAGCAGCCAACAGATCTCCCTCCCAGAGTGGCAGGACAATAAGAGGTTTACTGCCTTGGAGCATACAGGTGGTGTATGACCTTACAAGTATTACTTACTCCCTGGGCACAATTTAAGGGTTCATCAGGCTTGGACAAAAATGACAGGGCTGCAGTGCAGCTGTTCTAGTCTGAGATCATCATCACTTTGATGTGGCAGTCACCTGCAAGCTGTCTCCTGGACAAGAGCCATCAGGAGGGGTATCACCTGCCTGGTTACCTGCTTGCTGCTATTGTCTTCCTACCTGAGGCAGGAAAAGAATGTTGTCCTGGGAGTGCTTTTGCCCCCTGTACTATGGGAAGTATTCTTACTCCTTTTACTGCTCAAGCTCCTCTTTCTCCAGAGGATTGAGACTCCCACAACAGCTTTGCCTTTGTCCCCTTTTGCTTAAGCGTGCTGGTTTATTTGTTTTCCTGTTTTTTGTAATGTCTTGAATGCTTTAACAGACATCTGTGAGAACTCAGAACTGTCTTGGGCAGGGAGACTCTCTGGTTTCTGAAACCAGCACACAAGAAGCCTGACACTCTGCTCACTGATAAATACAAGCTTGGCTGTGAATATTACTGAACAAGGGCACATGCAATTGCCATGACAGGGGAAGGAATAAAACGGAAAATACTGTAGCAGAAACCAAAAAGCCCTGCTCTTGAAACTCCTTAGGCCAGGCCTGCAGACCTGGGCAGGACATCCTCTCAGGGAGGAGTAATTGCACAGGAATTGCAGTCTTAAAATCTATTACTAAGGTGCCTAAACCAGCAAAAATTATCGAGGTTCTGCTGTTGGGGATTTTCAGCCCAGATGTTCAGACAACAGCGTGGGAAGTGCCCTTTTAGCTGTAGCTGCAACTTGCTACTTTCTGAAATAGCTGCTTCATTGTGGGGCTGGTGGTTATTTGCTGTCAGGGTGGTCAGCAAGTCTCTGCCTGTGAGCACACAGTAGGGAGGGCCCAAAGCCTGTGGTGCCCACACTGTGGTACAACAAATATGTTTATCTGCCTTACTGTAGGAACTATGCAGAGGATTCTGCTGAAGATGAAGGTGAGGAGGGTGAGGACGTATCAGAGGAAGCTGAGGATGCTGAGGAGGAAGAGGAGGAGGAAGAAGATTATGAAGTTGCTGGTCTGAAATGTAAGGCTTTGTGCAGAAAAGAAACAGAAAATATTAAGACTCTGCCTTCAGTATCAAAAGTATTAATCCTATTTGGAACTTGTGCTTTTCCTCACAGTGAACAGGGTCTTGCTTGTAAGTGGTGGGAGATGTCACGGGGGGAGACTGTGGTGATGCTGTGCATTACCTGAGGAGCTGGAGGGAACTCTTGGCCCTTATAAGGGTCAGTGTTAGCAGAAATGGAAGCTGTGTTGAGCTCTCACTCACCACCCTGGGTACACTGCCCAGACCATGAGGAGCGCTGCAAGGGTAGTGGAGGCTGCAGCATCATCAGTTACTGGCGTTGACAGCCTCTGCACCTACAGAGTTGGTTGGTAAACTGGATGCTGTCAATAGGTGCACCTACAGAGTTGGTTGGTAAACTGGATGCTGTCAATAGGTGCTTATAGAGCTTTAACCACAACCCTTCCTCCTTGCATTTTCCCCTCTCACCAGCTCATAACCTCTTAAGTGCAGGGTTCCTAGTGATTTGGCAAGGAGGCATTTTCAAATAGCAGGACTAGCGCTTCCTCTGCCTGTTCCTGTGGGAAGGCACAGTACTTGAGATGTGGTGTGGCCTGAAGCATCAGCACCCTTTGACTGCACACAGACAGCAGTCAGGGTGCACAACTAGCACATTCCTGGGCAGCTGAGTGGAATAGAAGAGGATTTTCTAGACTCCTCACTGACTGCTTCTCCAGTTCACCACTTTTTAGTAAGTGTAGCCACTTTGACTTGGTCTTATTTGGGCAACGTGATGCGGTGAAAAGATCAGTCTTGGAATGGCACGCTGCCAGCCTCTGCTTTGTCAAAATGCCCTTGACTGACATAAAATTTATTTCAGATTGATTTAACCAGGGCAGGTAGTAGAACCTGCAGACTGGGACCCAAAAGATTATCCCCATGTTCTTCTGGGGGTTTTCCATTCAGATCTATCAGTCTTGATTTGATTGCTTTATTCTGGTTTCAGGGATGTTCACTGATTCCCTGGCTGCGTTCACTGCTGCTTGTTCTGTGGTATATCCATGTCCACACTTGGAGCGTATTCAGCCTGTGCTGCAAGGCCAAGTCAGGAGCTGAGCCAAGGTTTCCAAACAATAGCAAAGAGGGTTGCAGTCACTAAAAATAAAGTGCTAAATGCAAAGTTTTAAAGAGCATTAACATGGAAAGGTCACGGTGGAAAACTTTTGTTTTAATAGAGAAGTCCCATTAATCCCCGTGGCGTTTATCCTGAGCAATAGAACCTAGAATGCCGGATTGCCAGACATTTAACACGTGCTGCACGCTTGACACACAAGCAGAGTGACAACAGGCAGACGTCCCACAGCCCCGACACGCTGCTCGTGCAGGGGGCCCGGCAAGATGATTTATGGGGCAGGGCTGGATTAGGGGCTGCACATCAAGTGCTGCAGCGTGCTGGATACAGCTTGCTTAGGCCATAGGGACCAGGTGGAAGGAGCTTAGCTGGGGAAGCTGACCAACACATTCCCCTGCTACAAAGGGGTCATGGGGGAAACTTAAGACAAGGGAGTGCAGTAGCACGCTTGCATTTCCATCAATGTGAAGCTCTGACAGGCCAACTAATAAATGGGCAAGTGCTCTTCTGTGGGATATAATGCAGCAGTTTCAGGGTATAAAGCCCCACTGTGGCCTGCTTGCAGTGCGGAGCAGCTCCTTGCTGCAGTAACTCAACAGTCCTCCTGTGTGCAGTTCAGTTTTCATGGCAGCTCAGCAACTGGCTTGTCCCACTGTGTGGGCCACTTGTAAATGCTTGGAAAAGCACCCATCCCTGAAACAGTGAGGAGCAGGGGGACAGCAGGAAACCAGAGAAAACCCCAGGTTTCTGCTCCCAGTGCTTTCAGAAGGGATGTTGCAGTTTTATGTGGGACAACTGCCTCTCCTCCATTCCTTGCTCTGTCTCACTCAGCACTTGTTCCATGGACAGAGGGGCTGTTGCAGCCCAGGGCCTTGCCTCTGGCAGAGATGCTGGAAGCTCCCTGGTCTCGCTTGGGGCTGGAGGATCTGGCCAGTTGGCTGGTGTGCATGACCACCCTTGAGCAGGATGCTGATGCCAGATTAGCAGTGGCCTCTTTTTGGACTGGAGGTGATTACCCATGTATCTCATCTGGAGAGGGTATCGAGCACAGCTGACAGCAGCATGTGCCATGTGAGGACTGGAGCCGAGTCCAGTGCAGCCATCCAGGGGTTCACCAGCTTCCCTGCCCTGGGAGCAGGGCTCTGCCTGGCACGTGGCTGGGCAAAGGGCTTGTGGTCTCTGCTTCCAGGTTAGCCTGTTCCTCTAAGGCTATGGCTTGTATGTTTCAGTGAGACCCAGAAGGGCAGCCCGGGGCAAGCAGAGTGCAGCCATGTACTCCTCGAGGCAGGGAAGGCACCAAAGGAAGAAGCAGTCTCTGCACCCTGCCAGGGGACCCCGGCAGCAGGCGGCACCTGTCAACGGCGCAGACATTGATGAACTGGTAAGAGCCACACTGCTCCCCGGAGGCTGCTCCCATCACGAGTTACAAACAAAGCAGGTGTCATGCTTCCTCCCTTCCCAAAGAAATGAATCCTACCGTGACGGGGGGAGGGCTGACAAAGGACGCACATCCCTAAGGGCCCGGTGCAAACACAGCGCAGCTATGCCAGGCATCCCTCCCCAGCCGTTTTCATACATTGTCCCCTTGAGTAGCAGGCAGCCTGCAGCTTGTTAAAGGGTTTTAAATAGCATCCAAATGCCTCTGCAGAGAGGTGGGGGTCCTGGCTAGGCAGAGAATGCCAGCAATGCTGGACCCTTGCTCCCCAGCCTTGGCCATTTTCTTACAGTTGTTGTCTGTATGGTCACTCCCTGACCTCCAGGACATAATTTGGCTGGTTTAGGTTTCACTTGACAGTTAAAGAATAAAACTGTCTGCTCCTGAACAGAGCAGTGCTCTGTGTGTGCACTGGGTGGGGTGGAGCTGCAGTGTGCTGTGCTGGTTGTCCAAGGGAGGGACACACTGCAGGGCATACGTGAGGATATGCAAGCCCCACAGGCCATGTCATGAGCCTCTGTTAGGTCTGCCATCTGTTCACTAACCAGAACTAGTAGCGCTGGTGTGTCCTGACACTCTTCTGGAGTGGTTTTGATGGTCTTTGGTCTCAGTGCTTCATGCTGTGCATGGGTGGCCTGGCTGCTGGATCTGCAGTGTCATTTTAGCCGCTCTGTGCTACAGATCTGAGGGCAACCAAATGGGCAAGCCCAGCATGGGCTGCCGCAGCCAGCTTAGAGGGATGTTCAAGTGGGGAAAATCTTACTTGTTCAGCTGACAAAACACTTAACTTGGGGAAGAGGACTCTGTTGGAGCTCTTGCACTTAACAGTTTGTCCTGGGAAGAGACTGAAGTTGGGTCAGGAATAGTGCCCTGTGTGTGGAGCCTTCCCATCATCTGACATGCCCTAAGCAGCAGTGCCTGGCAACCTGTGTGCCTGGAGCCAGGGGGATGTCCCTGTGCTGGTGGCTGACTCAGGCAAATGACCTTGTGTTCAGCCTGTGCCAGTGTTGGAGGCATCAGCTGCTCTTTGGTATTTAAAGCGCATGGTTAGCTCTGCAGTGTCAGTACAGCAGCACAAGTGCTTTTCTTCTGCATCTCGCGCTGTCCCCAAGGGGCTTGGAGGAGGCGGGGGGGAATTCACGCTCTCCATTTGCTGTCATTTATTCTTTGGCTGGTTGTTTTGACCATGTTGTCTTTGAACCTATCTTGAAAACGCTTTGCTGCCCCCGGAGAAAGACAGGCTGCTGGTGAGTTATTCCCACCAGAGTTTCTGGATGGGGCTCCCATTCTGTAACCCAAGTTGCCACTGCGTGTCTTGGCTGTTGCCATCAGAGGTCCTGCAGCAAAGCGTTTTGCTTCTTGATTATTGTGCAAGATGGCTCTGTTTTGAAGACTTGAACTCTGCTTCTGCAGCAGTACTACATGTCCCCAACCCTTGAAACACTAGCTCCTAAGTGAGGGGATTGAAAAGAAAACTGCTAAAAACCAGCTCAAAACTGCTGAACACTAAAGCCCGCAGCAGTTCCCTTCTTTTAACAGCATCCTTTGTGTGGGCAGGTCCTTCAAACAAGGAAGACGACACGTCGCCAGAGCCTCGAGTTGCAGAAGTGTGAGGAAATCCTCAGCAAGCTGATCAAGTACCGCTTTAGCTGGCCCTTCAGGTGCGGGCGGGTGGACCCTGCATGGGGACAGGGCTGCTGCAGGCAAGGGAGGTTTCTGACAGAGCCTGACAGTTCTGACAGGTCCTCACAGAGCCTCTTGCAGGCTGCAAGACTGGGGTTTCAGAAACAAGTTATGGGTGGGGGAAAAAAGGGAGTGAAGCTGCTGCAGAAGAAGCCCCTTTGCTCTCTCAGTCCTGTGCTGGACTGAAGACGTGAAGCGCTTCTGAGGTGGTGTAGCAGAGGGTGGTTCACTGTGGGCCAAAGAGGGGAGGCTGTCTGCAGCCCCTGGGGTGTGTGCAGGGCACACTGCAGGCAGTGCAACAGAGAAGGTGGCCATACCTGCGACATGCCAGTCCCTGTGCCCAGACCAGCTCCCTGGGCAGCAGGACATGCTGCTCTCCTTCCTGTCATCACACCGTATGACTGACATGTCGAGCGCTGTTGAGGTGCTGCATGGGCTTGTTAGGGCATGGCAGGGCTGCTGCCCAAATGAAGGGGATGGGGTGGTTGTGGTTCTCCTCAACAGCCTGCACTGCTTGTGGTTGGGGCTGTCATTGTCCTCCTATCATTGTGGCTCTTCATTCGGCAGGGAGCCAGTGACCACGGAGGAAGCTGAAGATTACTTTGAGGTCATCAGCAACCCTATGGACTTCCAAACTATACAGAGCAAGTGCTCTTGTGGCAATTACCGCTCGGTGCAGGAGTTCCTCTCTGACATCAAGCAGGTGTTCTCCAATGCCGAGTGCTACAACAAGAACGGGAGTCACGTACTGTCCTGCGTGGAGAAGACGGAACAGTGTTTGATTGACATGGTGCACAAGCACTTGCCTGGCCACACGTATGCACGCAGGAAACGCAGGAAGCTCTCTGCCAAGTGCCAGGGACTGGAGGAGCAGGAAGGGGACAGTGAGTCAGAGCCCCTTGAACATTCCCGGGGGCGGAAAAGGAAGAAATGAGGGATGGGGAGACATGGGGGAGAGCCAGAGCTGGAGCAGGCCTCCTGCTGGTGCCGGGCAGCAGGATGGGTTGTCTGGAGGGAGCTGGGAAGCAGCAGGCACTTCTCTATGAATCCAGCCTTCCGTTTGGCCTGTTCTAGTTTTAATTTTTCTGCAGTTTCCTCACGTATTCAGTCATCCGCTGAGTGAGCAGAGGTGACCATCCTGCTTCCTGCAAAGTCCACAATGCTCTTGGCAAGCCTGTCCTGCGAGGAGGGGAAGGTGGGAGAGCAAAGGAAGGGTCTGGCCAAAGCCTGGCTGGGCAGAGGAGCATGAAGCCTTCTCCAGCTCAGGTGCTACTGGTGCTGCTGGCTTCCCTGGGATGAGCTGCTTCCTGCCCTCCACAAGCAGCCGGTGCTGGAGCGTGGTGGGACCTTCTGCCTCTGCTGCCTGTGATGTGAAACCAGCCTGGGGCTGGTGCAGGGGGGGATCGTGTTGCTTCATGGAAGGACTGGGTGCCATCAGGCCAATGGGCTGCTAGTTCTTGTATGTATATATTTATATGGTGTTAATTCTGAGCTCCTAGTGAAGGGCTGCACAGGGCAAGCAAGCGCTTACATATATGGAGATCCGGCTTTCACCAGCATCCTAACACCACTGGCTTTGAGGTGCTCCTGCTTCTCCCCTCTCTCTTCCCAGGGAGTAATCTCTGGAGGTTGAGCACCACGGAGGGCGGTTCTGAGCTCAGCTCACACACATGAAGAGGAGGCAGCTGGCTCCCCCTGAGCAGCACGCAGCCCTGGGGCGAACGAGTGCCAGAAGCATACCCAAGAGCATGGTTTTCTGCCCCCCCCGCGGGGAGCTCCAGGGCAAGGGGCAGCGGAAACATGTTCTGTGTAACTTTCAGAATCCATTTTCTAATTAAAAGGGGCTTGTTTCTAGCTGTGATCTTGTACAAAGAACACCTGTAAGATACCGTTGTCTTGCTTTGGCACATGTACAGTTTATATGAAATTGTGTTTGCTTTATATTTGCCCCCCACTCTTTAAAACTCATTTTCCTACCAGTAGCTGGAGTTACATCAGGGCACTTGTTGGGGGGGTTCTCCCAGTCCCTCCGTAGCCACACTCTCACCATGTTTTGTAGTGCCACCTTCCCTCACTGGCCTTCCTCCCCATGCGCAGCGGGACCAGCCCGGTGCTGCCCGAGGCTGCTCCATCGGTGCCTGTCCTGCGCCCAGCACTGCCTCCAGCTGTGGAGATCAGGCAGGTTTCCAGCCCCTTCCCTCTCCCCAGCCTCAGCTCCCTGCCCCTCAGACTAGCACTGACATTTGTATCTCGCACATGTCCTCCAGAGGCTTGGTTTTGTCCTGTTCATAGAGAACGTTTTCTGCAGGTTCTACATGTTGAAACCTTTGGAAATGTACGTTTTTTAAACATAAATGTTAGGGGGGAGGGGGTTTCTGCCAAGGGCTGTACTTGTAATAAATTGGGAAGTTCAAAATAAACCTTATGTACTTGTGTTTGTAAGGCCAGTGTGCGGCCAGTCCTTTGTGGGTGCCTTGTGTTTGTGTGGGGGTGTCAGGGGTGTCTCCCCTCTGCCTTTCCCAGAGCCCCCACCACAGGTGATGTCTCTTGCCTTCTGGAGGGAAAGTGGAGCCACAGAACAAGGAGCGGAGGGCCCAGCAAGGCTGCGCCAGGTCAGCTCAGAGCCCTGCAGCACCATCTGCCAGTGCCCCTGCTCCGCTTTGGTTACAGCAGCCCCTGCGTATTGCAGCCAGGTTAGGTCATGTCCCCTGTGCAGGGCTGTGACACTGAGCTGTGCCAGGCAGAGCTAATGTGCTCTGTGCTCCAAGCTGACCCCCTTTGTCCTCCTCCTCAGAGAAGAGGGATGGGGCTGTGCCCTTCCTGCCACTGCACCAGGATGTGGGAGCTGGCACCCCCCTTTGGTCCCTTGCCTCCTGCAGGCTGCCAGTGGCACCTGTCCTGTCACAGCACACAGGGTGGCACTGGGCTGCTGTTCTGAAGGGAGTACACGCAGGTGATGGGGCAGCTGAAGAGTGGCACTGCCAGAGGGATGTGAGGGGGATGCTTCCCCTCTTCTGTTCACATGTTCTGCAACTGCAGCACTGGGAGCTCGGAACTGGGCTGTGGCCAAAGGGACGGCTCCAGCTGCTGCCCAGTCTCCTGGAGTGAGCTTCCAAGGCAGCATGGCCAGGGAGGCAACGAACCCAAGCTGATGTAGCCCCATGAGCTGTGACACCAGTGCTCTACCTGAAGGGAGTGATGGGTTCCTGGGTGTCTTAAGGGAGCGCTGCAGCCAGGACAGAGGAAATCCCTGCCCTGGGAGTGGGTTGGAGCATGGAAGGCTCTCAGTGATGCACGGGCTTGAGAAGCCTCATCCACCCTGCACAAGGCGTTCTGCTTTGCTGGGCATGCAACAAGACAGGGGCGAACCGGTGTGACTCCAGCTGGGACATTTCCAGGCCTTGGCATGGAGACCTCTCACCAGCATCTGCTCTGAGACCTTTTCAGACACTTGCTTTTTATAGCAGCCCCTGCATGGCACGAGTGTCCTGTGCGGGGGCCATAAATAGCTGTGCCCATCCCGGCAGCCGTGGCCCTGCGGCCAGGGGGACACTTGCCAGCCCTGTTCCCCCCCGCCTCACTGGGGCTGGCCTGTGCCAAACCCTGGGGTCGCTGTGTTCCCAGGGAGGAGGCCATGGGGTGCAGTGGGTGAGGAGCCTGGAGCCTGGCTTCCTCATGGCTTCACCAGGGATATCAACCAGTTGAGACTGCGTATCTCGAGGTGTTTAGCATGTTCCCAGAGCACAGCAACGTCCCTTCTGATACTCCAAACCCCAAGGGAACATCCTGCCTTGCTAGGGATAATGGCCACAGCTCAGCAAGTGCTGTGGGGCACCCAGCGTGACTGTTCCATGCTGCTCTTCCCTGTGAGGGTGCTGAGGCACTGGCACAGGGTGCCCAGAGAAGCTGTGGCTGCCCCATCCCTGGCAGTGCTCAAGGCCAGGTTGGACACAGGGGCTTGGAGCAAGCTGCTCCAGTGGAAGGGGTCCCTGCCCGTGGCAGGGGTTGGAGCTGGAGGAGCTTTAAGGTCCCTTCAACCTAAACCATTCTGCAAGTCCATGACCCTATGCTTGGCTGCACCAGGCCCTTGGAGTGTCCTGTGCCTGCTCTCACCCAGCAGCAGCCGCAGGTCAGCCCCTCCTGCCTGCCCTGGGGCTGGCAGCCATGGCAGCAGTGCCTGCTCCAGGGGTGCTGAGCCCTGCTGCAGCAGCCCCCATCCTGCCAGCACTGGGTGTTTGGCTGCCTTTGGGTCTTCTCCAGGTAGGATAAAGAGGGGATGCAGGGATGATGGTGGGGAAGGCTGAACCTTCCCAGGACAGGGCTGAAAGCAGCTGTGACAAGGGGGCAGCTGCTGTCCCAACACTGAGCCCTTCCAAGGGGCAGCCCTGATTTGGGGCAGCCCCGTGGGACAGCTCTGTCTCCCCAGCGGGGCTGGCCATGCCCAGCACCTTGGTGGCTGCATCCAGAGCTGGCTGGGCTGCGGGGCTGCTAGTGGGTGGTGATTGGGCACCAGCAGCCCCCACTGCTGCTGCTAACGGGGGCTGTTACTGGGGTGGGCGCTCGGAGGCAGCCGGTTACTTGGCAAGTGCCAGGGCAAGAGCAGCCTGTCCCTGCCAGGACACCCGCACACCCCGGGGCCATCGCTGGGCCAAAGGTGCCACGAGCTGGCTCAGGGCTCAGCGCTGTGGGGCTGCCTGCACACAGCCTGGGGCAGCGGGTCCAGCGCACAGGATGCAAGGGACAAGGCCCTGCAAGCCCTCCCCAGGCTCCCCGCACCCCGCGCCGTGCCCCGCTGCCCACGCTGGACTTCGGAGCCTGTCCTGCAGCCAGTATTGACTCTCCTGCCCCAGGTCATGGCCCTTGTCACTGCCCAAACCAACCCCCCTGCGCGCAGCAGGGGCAGCCCATGAGGCTGCAGCCCCCAGCAGCATGGGTCCCTGTCCTACCTGAAGGAGGTTGGGTGCCCCCAGCCCACCCAAGGGCACGTCTGCCCCCGGCACCCCAAATTGGGTGTGAGCCCCTTGGCGCGTCCTCAGCACCGCACAGGCAGCGGGAGCTCCTGGGGGAGGCGAAGGCTTTTCTCACATCAGTTGCTCAACGTCTCCCACTGTCCGGGCACCCCGGGTCGGGAGCAGATGAAAGGCGCTTCACTGCATCAGTCACATCAGAGCAAAGCCCTGGTGCAGCACGGCAGCAGGAGAGGGGCCGCAAACCCATCCCCTGCTCAGGGAGGGGGGGGTCTCTTGCACGTCTCCCTTGGCTGCAGCCCTCACATGGGGCTCTGAGCTACACGGGCTCTGCCTGGGGCAAGCACCGGGGGCTGTTGGTGCTAAGCTGGGTGCTGGACAGGGGCTCCCTTGCTGGCTTGTTGCACCCTGGGCAACATCCAGGGGCCCCATAGACCCTTGTCAGGGCCCAGTGCTGCTGCCGCCTGCACACTGGCTAATTAACAGGCAATGTGATGATGGCCAAGTCTGAGCATCACCAGGGCTGCCTGTGTCCCTGCTACAGCTCCCTGCCTGCCACAGGTCCCACGCTGCCCATGTCCCTGCCCACAGCCCCTTACTCGCCATGGGGCCAGAGCAGAGCTCATCTCTACCCCTTGGCACTGGGGCAGACCAGCTGCCAAGCCCACCTCTCAGCCCGGCTGCCCCGGCAACGCCAGCTGAGGCTTGAATTTCCCTCTGGACAATGGGGAAGGCAAGCGGGGATTGTAACCAGAGCAGGGGATAAATAAAGCTGCCCGTAAGTTTCCATTACCCGCACCTTGGGCTTCTGTGTGGGACATCAAAGCTGAGCCCTCTCCACGCCAAGGTCCTGCCCCCCAGCCCATCACCCAGCTCCTGGTCTGCCATGCCCGGCATGCTGAGCCCCTTTGCCTGGCACCAAGGGCCCGGCAGCCGATGGCACTGACACAAATCACCTACAGAGCGCAGTGTGGAAAAGATGATTCATGAGCCTGACAGCACAGGAAACCCTCCTCCTCCTCCTCCTCCTCGCTGGGAGGCAGGCAGCGGGCGGGGGGGGGATGGAGGCAGGTTGCCTCCAGCACCACGTTCCCGCTGGCACAGCACACACCTCCTGCCGCTGGCACGAGAGCTCCCTGCCCCACACGCACCCACAGGGGGTCCCGCTGGACTGGGGCATCCCATGGGGCTGCTCCGGGCCCCCTCGAATTCCTGCAGACAGCACCAGGCTCAGTTGAAATAACACATCCAGGGTTTATTGTTTTTTCCATTCCTTGCAGCTAATGATTAAAAAAAAAAAATTCTAAAATAAATTACAGAATTAAATAAACACAGGCTGGATTATTGCCCTCCCTGCCCCGTCCCCACTGCGCCCCCAAAGAAAGCGTTAGAAGAGTCACCAGATTTGGCAACAGCAACACCAACAAAACAATCTCTAGGAAAAAGCAGCTCCTTGTCAGGTCAAGGGGTGCCGGGGGTCCCGCGGGCCTTGCAACCCCAAACCAGTCCCCCGTGCCACCAGCCCACCTCAGCATCCCCCTGCCCCTTACCCGCGAGGCCGCTCTCCCCGGCGCGCAGCAGCCCCTGCTCTAGACATGCGTCGGGTTGTCCAGGTACGGGTCCGTCTTGGTCATGTGCAGCATGACCGTGGGGGCTTTGTAGTGGCAGTGCCCCCCCCCGCAGCTCACCCCGCTGCAGGGCTTGCCCCGCGTCCTCACGCCCAGCTTCCTGTTGCACAGGCTCTGCCAGGTCTGCAGCGTCTTGGAGCTCCACACCCACACCCCGCTGGTGATGCCCACCACCAGCGACATGAAAATCTTTAGCATAAAGACGGCTACGGTGGGCACTGAGGCCTCCAAGGAGCAGTTGGCGGCACGGCGGCCAGGGAGGTGCAGGCAGCCGCGCTCCAGGGCCCTGAGGTTCCAGTAATCCATGTTCAGCCGTTCATAGAAGTAGCAGACGATGACGCAGGTGGCCGGGACGGTGTAGAGAATGGAGAAGACCCCGATTTTCACCATCAGCTTCTCCAGCTTCTCCGTGTTGGTGCCGCCCGTCTTCATGATCTTCCTGATGTGGAAGAGGGCGACGAAGCCTGTGAGGATGAAGGAGGTGCCGATGACCAGGTAGCAGGAAAGGGGGATGAGGACAAAGCCGGTCAGGGCGCTGACGTCCATGCTCCCCACATAGCACAGCCCCGTGAGCTCATCCCCTGCCACCTTCCGCATGGTGAGGATGATGATGGTCTTCATGGCTGGGATGCCCCAGGCAGCCATGTGGAAGTAGCTGCTGTGGGCCTCTATGGCCTCATGTCCCCACTTCTTCCCAGCAGCCAGGAACCAGGTGAGGGTGAGGATGACCCACCAGAGCGAGCTGGCCATACCGAAGTAGTAGAGGATGAGGAAGACGATAGTGCAGCCCGTGCTCTCCAGCCCCTCCTGGATGATATAGAGCTCACCATTCTCCCGGTCACAGGCAATGTTCTCAGCCCCTGCCACTGAGCGGATGATGAAGGCCACGGAGTAGACGTTGTAGCACATGGAGAGGAAGATGATGGGCCTCTCGGGGTACTGGAAACGGTGGGGGTCGAGCAAGAAGGTGAGGACGGTGAAGGCAGTGGAGACGAAGCAGAGTGTGGACCAGATGGCCATCCAGATGAAGGCAAAGTCCTTGTCCTCCCGAGACCAGTAGACATCCACCCCAGGGGAGCACCGGGGCGCGCAGGACAGGCTCTTCTCCACATACTGGAACTTCTCAGGGTTGTCACAGGCCCCCAGACCGTTGGGGCCCCGTCCCTCAGCAGTGCCTGGTGGCCACGGCCGGGGTGCCACGGGCAGCATGCCCTGGCCCTTGTGGGGCTCGGCAGCCGAGGCATTCTCGGGGGCCTCCATGCAGAGGGCATTGGGGTCGTTCTTGGTAGGCAGCTTCCCGCAGTCGAGTGACTCGGGCCAGCCGAAATTGAACTGCTCCATGATGGGGACGCACTTGTGCCGGGCCTGCTCGCACATGGGGCGGCAGGCGGGGATGCTGGCGCTCACCTGGTCCGTGCACATGGGCGCGTAGAGCGAGCAGAGGAAGAAGCGCAGATGGACGTGGCAGCCGTACTCCACCAGCGGCGCGAACTCGTGCAGCTTCAGGGCGGCCTCGCGCTGGCTGTCGTGGCCCAGCAGGTTGGGCATGCGGGTCAGGTTGTACCCGATGCCGCGGCACATGGGGATGTCCACGGGCTGGCACCGCGCCGCCCGGCCCCGCGGCCCCTCCAGCCCCGGCAGCTCCAGCCCGCGCCCGGCCGCCGCCAGCTGCCACAGCACGGACAGGGCCAGCCGCAGCCGCAGAGCCGCCATCGCCCGGCCCCGGCCCCGGCCCCGGCTACAGCACCTCCATCGCCCGGCCCCACCAGCCCCGCCGCCCCGGGACGGCCGCTCGCTGCTGCCGCTGCTCCGGCTCCGGTTCCGGCTCCTGCTGCTGCGGCGGCGGCGGCGCCAGGCCGGGGCGGCCCCCCCCGACCGCGACCGCGGCCCCGGCCCCGGCCCCGCGCGCCATGCGGCGGCCCCGCCGAGCGCCCCGCGAGCCCCGGCAGCGCCCGCGGGCAGGGACCGGCCCGCCCCGCCCCTCCGCGGGGACGCGCCCCCGGGGCGGGGACAGGGACGGGGACGGGGACGGACCCGCCCCTACGGGGAGGGACGGGGCGGGAACCGGGGCCCGCGTCAGAGCCCGGCCCAGGACCAGCACCGGGACCGGGACCGGAGCCCGCGTAAGGGCCCACAGCAGGAGTGGGAGCGGGGCCGGGGCCTGCCCAGCAGCGCGCACCGGGACCCACAGCCACAGCGTCACCCGCACCCGTGCAGGGGCTGTACCCCCGGCCGCGGGGCATCCGCGGGTGAACATCCCAGCACAGCCCTCTCGGGGTCACCCCCCCCCACCTGCATCTTCTCCCCTTCCCGGCTGCTGGCAAGAGCACAGCTCCTCCAGCCCGCATCACACGCACACATGGGTGGGTGCCCGTGCCCGTGCCCATGCGGCTGGGGACAGCAATGCCGCCGGCACCGGTGTGGGCCAGGCTGGGGACACAAGTCAGCGTGGCTCAGCTGGGGCTGCCGGCCCCCAGAATCCAGTGTCCCACCCGGTCCCGCCGGGAGCAAGGGGAGGTTGGTAGGAGCCATGGGCGCTTGGGCCAGCGCTAAAGCCATGGGTGTGACACCATCACAGGGTGCCACCAGCTGCCTCCCATGTCCAGAAGCTGATGACCACCCATTTGTTTTGTGTACCAGTGCAGGGTGCTCCGTGCCAGCCCAGCACCCGCTGGTGAGGACGGGCAGCTCGGGTGCGGTGCCGGGCGCTGGCTGGGCTGGCGGTGGTGTGGACACAGGCTGGCGCCGGGGGGTCCGGGTGCCCCGCCGTTCCCAGGCATTCCCCGCAGCCCTGCAGTTCCTTCAGTAACAACATAACAACCTGTCAACGCGGCTCCTAATCGCCAGCCACACGCTGACACCCGGCCGTGCGTTATTCAAACATCCCTGATCCAGTGCTATAAGGAAATTCCATGGGAGCCACTTATCGGTTATTCTAACAGTATGGGAGATAAGCTGTCGCCACAGAATTTCCCTCTCGCACGGGGCCACTGCTCACCCTGGCTCTGGGGCCCTGGGAAAAGGGGTTATTTGGGGGCATTTAGGATGCTGGATGGGGCTTTGTCCCCTTGGCCACTAGTTCCAGGGGGGCTCCGGGAAGCACCATCCCATGTGCCCAGGTGATGAAGCAGCAGCCAGCATCAAGGGACTTTACGCCACAGCTGAGGCCATGTTCCTCCTCTCATGCTCTCGGCAACGGGGAGGTTTGGGGTATTTTGTGCTGCAGTCCATCTTTGGGGGCAAACTGTCAATCACAGAGGAGCTGGCAGCACCCCCGCAGGGTCCCTCATCCCACCCACCTCCAGTCCAGGATTCACATCCTGTGTGGGGTAAGGGATCCAACAGTGTCACTGCCACTGCTCCAGGGCACCCTAGAGCCCAGCTCCTGCCACTGAGGATTCCCTTTAGGAAGCCGTTTGCTACGGAAACTTGGACTCACCACCTGGAGACACCCAAAGGTCTCAGGACCCAGCTCGGGCAGCAGCCGGATGGTGCCAGTCCCACCATCCCCATTCACCCTCAAGGGTGCCGTTGTACCTCCTGGCCCTGCCGCCTGGGTGGCAAAGGGTTAATGGGGGAAGGGGGGCCAAAGGCACAAACAAATGTCTTTTAATTGAATTTTGCTTTAATATGTAAAACTGTTGCTCTTGGCAGGAGGTGCCGCAGCCCAGCCAAGAGCAATACGTGGGGGTTTAGAGTCAAGGGGCTCTTTGCACACAGAAGAGCGGATGCCCTCACCCCAGGGGCACTCCTCCCTCTCCCCAGCACCCTCCTTGGGTGCTCCATGGGATGCCCAAGCCTCAGGGCCCGGCATGGGGACAGCAAAGGATGCTTCCCAGGGCCTCACCCCACACGTGGTGATGCGCAGGGGTCGCAGGGGCTGCCACCAGCGTTGGCTGAATTCCTCCTTTCCTCGCACAGGGGTATTTGCCTGCCCACACACCAGGGGCGCAGCAGGCACAGCCCCACAGCGCCGGGCTGGGAGGGACGCAGCCATGCACAGAAGCAGGTCTGGAAGCCTCGCAGTGAAAACAAGAGCACCAGGTAGAGCAACACAGCAGATTTACGGCCTTGGAAGCGGCCCTGGGCTGGGAATCCAATATCAATAGCTGGAAGAAAGGGCTCACAGAGGCTGCACAGAAACCCTGCCCGGGAAGCAGCCAGGCCGGCGGAGTGGGGCCGTATCGCAGGAGCCCGGGAGCCTGTGGTTCCTGGCAGCAGCTTTGCCCCATTTCCTTTCTTCCCATCAACAGCCCTTGCAAACCTCAGCAAGAGCCTCAGTGAGGGGAGCAGGAGAGAGAGCAGGAAGGGACACGGGTGGAGAAAAATCCCCCACTGCCAACCCGGGGTCCAAAGAGTCTGCAGCAGTGCCCGTCCTGCCCATCCATGGAGGGGTGTTCCCGGGGTTTGGGAGATCCCCCTCAGCACCAGCAATGGGCACAGCACTCGTGTGAGCTGGGCAGGGGGTATCAGAGCTGGGCAGGGGTGATGGAGGTGGGGAGAGGGTGGTAGAGGCTGGGAGGGAGCAGTGAGATAGAGGAGGAGGTGATGGAGCTGTGGAGGAGGTGATGGAGCCAGGGAGTGGGAAGTGGAGCTGGGGAGGAGGTGCTGGAGGTGGGGAGAGAGCGCTAGAGGTGGAGAGAGGGCAGGAGGGCAGGGGATAGGGTGATGGATTTGGGGAGAGGGTGATGGAGCTGTGGAGTGGATGATGGAACTATGGAGGGAGCCTTGGGTGCTGCCTGCTGCACCTTGTCTGGGGCAGGCAGGACCTGCTGTGGGGTGCTGAGGGCCCCACTGTCCTACCCTCACCTCGTCCCCCTGCTGGTCCCAGATTGCCCCCTGAGCAGGTCTGCAGGCAGGGGCTACCCAAAGAGTGAGGGCAGGCCATGGGCCATGCACCGGGACCAGCTTGGGCTGCAGTGCAGCCCGTGCTCTCCCTGCCAGCCCACAAGGAGCCACGCAGCGATCCAGGGGGATGGTTTTCCCTTCCTGAAGAATTTCACAGGAATAGCTGGTGCGAAAGGCCAGCGGCTTCCATTTCAAAGGGATGCCACTGCTGGGGCCGGATGGGCTGGGGAGCAGGTGGAGGGGTCTGTCCTGGGACCACCCCATGCCGGGCACCTGGGGGGCTGCAGGCTGGCAGTGCCCTGCCTGTGGGGGCAGCTGCCCTGGGGACACCCCCCTGTGTCACTGCAGGAGCCATCCTCCAGCCTGAACTCTTCCTACCCCCAGGCACAGTCCTATGTGACGCAGACGCACACACGTGTGCCAGCCCCATGAACAGCATGGGGCAAGGGGTGATTTGTGCCCCACAGCCCCTGTGAGTGACCTGCCAGAGTCCCTGCCATAGGCAGGAGGCAGTGGGTGGGAAGATAAGGATTCTGGGGGACAGACCCTATACAAATGGGTGGGAGGAGATGGGTGAACATGGGGCAGGAATCCTGCTCAACCCCAGCCGGTGCCAACAGAAGGGAAAAACCTCATCCTTTCCCTAATGCTGGCATTAATTACATCAGTGAGACCCCAGTGTGGGGAAATGCCCAACCAGCCCCATTCACTGTACATCCAACTACAGCGACTGCGGTGGCTTCACAGAACCGCGCAGCTTGTGCCACCAGCCAGGCAACCCACTCCTGGAAGGGCACCGTGGGCACGGGCACTGGTAGTGCAAAGCACCCAACACCCAGCACCCCCGCCCCATGTCCTGGGAGGCTCCACTGGCTCCCAGCTGGGTGCTGATACCCTGGCACTTGCTGCTGAGGCACTCGGACACTGGCACGCACCTCCTGCAGGACAGGACTGCCCTGTCCTTTCCTCACACCACTGCTCCTGCTGTCCCATTGGAACACTCCCAGGTCATGCCAAAGGCTCTGCAGGGTTCCTCCTATCCAGGCTGGGGCCGATCCAGTCCACCCATCCTGGGGAAGGAAAACTCTTCCCCTCGTTACCACTGCTGTGACCTGGCTGTGCTGGCACAGCCTGCCCTGGCACCAGCGCCTGGCCCTGCCCACACCAAGGGGCCTGCAGGGACATTCCCTGGAGCCGGGAGGTTTTCACCCCTATCTCTGTGCATGCTGCGTTGGTGCCCGCAGGAGCCATGGGATCCATGGCCTGCTCCCAGCCTTCCCTGCCTGAAGGGGCAGCTGGGCAGCTGCGGGCAGTGGGAGCCACAGGGGGGATGCGCTGTGCTCAGCACCCACCCCCTCCATGCCCCATTGGCACCCAGCCACCCCAGAGCAGGGGCAGGCAGCAGGCAGGGCCCCCAGGCCCCTGGTCACCTCTTAGCCTTGAGTCCCCTGCCTGTGTGTGCAATGACAGCCCCAGCCCATGGTGCAGGGAGACTGCGGCCCGGGCTCAGGGACATGGGGTGTCAAAAGCTCCCCAGGGATGCTTGCTGCAGCCTGGTCACCCCATCACCTGTGAAGCCGTGGGCACTGTGTCTGGCATAGGTGGGGTTGGCAAGGAGGGACAGTCTTGGGGCTGGCCCCAGGGACAATGGCCACAGGGTCCCTGGACCACAACACCCCCCTCAACACAGTGTTGGCGTGGAACAGGCACTAAAGTCACAGCACAGGGCATGTCCCACCCCCAGGAGCCCCGAGAGACCAGCACACGGGGGGGACCACACGCAGTCATGGGTCTTGAGCAATGGGGCAGGAGGGCAGTGGGTGCCTGAGGTACCTGCCACTCAGAGCACAGTGGGAAGCTGGCTTAGCAAGGGGCAGGGGGGCACTTTGGGCAGTCCCCCACCACCTCCTGTCCAGTGTTTGAGCTGTCAGTGAGGCTGGCAGTGCAGCTGGCAGCACAACAGGCTGCTTGCAGCCTTCCTTGGGGCTGGGATGCATGGCCCTGGCCATGGAGAACCCTCTCCCATTAAAGGAGAAACTGAACTGAACCAAGTCCTGCTCCCAGCCACATCACCCACCCATACAGGCCCCCTGGACCCACGCGCGCTTTGGCAGCAGGCATTCACTCAGAGCCCTGCTGATGGCAGCATCTGCAGTTTGCAGCAGGTTCCTGAAGGAGGTAGGTGAAGGGCTCAGCCCTGGAAAGAGCAGGTCACAGAGGTGCCAGCCTGGGCCATGGGGTGACCGTCTGCCCCCCAGCTGCCCTGCAGTGCCCAGCCCTGCTTCCTGGCAGACAAGGATGGGCAGCGGAGGCACCTTGTGCTGCGAGAAGCCGTGTGGGGCTCCCTGATGACACCCCCAGCCAGCACAGGAGCCCTTTCATCCCTGGCCCTGCTTGCCCCCGAAGTGAAGCTTCTTCCCCAGGACGCCCCATCCCGCCGAGCCCCGGTGCAGGCACAGACACACACAGCCCTTTCTTCGCCCCTCGGCCCCGCGTGCGGCTCGCTGCTGGCAGGCAGGGCTGTGCCGCACAATGAGCCTCCTTGTTCGCTCCAGCCCAGGGCTGGCTTGCATGGAATGGCAGGGAATCGCCTCCGTTTCCTGGTGGAGTTTTATTACATTCACCGTATAAATAAATAAATATGATCCAAGGAGGAGGAGAACGATGGGGCAGCCTGAAGCCAGGCAGGACACGGGCTGGGGCTGAGCCCCACAGCACCAGGGGATGGGGCCCCATGGCAGCTGAGCCCCCTGGTTGTGGGATGCCCCATGGCAGCTGAGCCCCACGGGATGTCCGTGCTCCACAGGTCTGTGCCAATTCCTTGTGTCTCTCCAAGGAGCAGCTGAGATCCCAGCAAATGCAATCCAAGAGGCAGCTTTGCAAACCTGAGGTGCTGCAAGTGGTCAGCAAGGGGCTTGATGTGCCAGGCAGGGACCCTGGCCACTGGCACTGCTACTGGGCTGGAAGAGAATCATATCAGAGAAACACAGAATCATGGAATCCCAGACTGGTTTGGGTTGGAAGGGACCTTAAAGCTCGTCCAGTCCCAACCCATGCCACGTGCAGAGACCCCTTCCACTGGAGCAGCTTGCTCCAAGCCCCTGTGTCCAACCTGGCCTTGAGCACTGCCAGGGATGGGGCAGCCACAGCTTCTCTGGGCACCCTGTGCCAGCGCCTCAGCACCCTCCCAGGGAAGAGCTTCTGCCTAAGAGCTCAGCTCAGTCTCCCCATAGCACAGTAGAGGGGCAGGATCCCCTTCCTGAGCTCTGGGGGTGCAGCTCAGCACACTGGGGGTTCTGGGGTGCAAGTGCACTCTGACGGGTCATGTAATTTGGGAAGCATTGCAGAATCCCCAAGCCCTGCCCCTCCACAGCCAGAGCTGCCCAGGTCCAAGGCCCAGCAGAAAGCTCCAGGAAGCTTCCATTACCATCCCCATCTTGCTCTTGTGCACGGCTCACATGTTGCTCTGACACCTCTGAATGTGCCATGGGCCAAGCACATCTGCAGCAGTTCAACCTTCAAGCCAAAGATCTCCAGTGCAACCCCAATCGATGCCACCTGACAACCTCCCTTGGGTGCCCCATAGCATGGGTGGCCTTTTGCCACTGCTGGCAACACCATCAGTGCTGGGGTTGAAGCCTGCCTCGTGCTTGCTGGGAGCTCCAGCACTGCTGTGGTAGCTGGATGCAGACGGACCCTCCAAGCCCCACGGGTGCTCTGGGAGGCAGTCTGGCACCTGCAGTGCTTTTGGCTTGTGCTGGTTTCAGCTCCTCCAGCAAAGCTCAGTAGTGAGCAGGCTGGAGCAGCCCAGACCTGGCTCCAGGGTTTGCAGCCCCTGGCACACACCTGCGACCTCACTGTCTCAATCCCTGCTGCTGGACAGAATTCATCAGTGCTGGGAAACACCGTGCTGGATTTCCTCTTCTCTTCCCAGGCCCCAGCTCAGTCCATGTTCAGGTCACTGCCCTCTTTCTGATGGTCCTCACCCAAGGCTGGGTCACTTCTTCCTCTTGACAAACCACCTGGTACCAGCATCCTTCTTCCTGAACTGAATCCTCCTTGAGCACCTCTCTCCTCTTCTCTTCTCCATGTGGAGCACACTAGGACACCATCATCTCTAACCTGGTCAGAGGAGCAGCCCCAGGCAGCTCTTCAGCTGTGTCTCTAATCTGCTTAGCAGGGTGCTGCTGTCGTGCAACAGCTTCCACTAAAGCCTCCACTTGGGCCTCTCTGGAGAAGAGTTACAGTGGATGAGCTGCTGTAATAAGGACCTGAATTACTCCAGTGCCTTACTTCCACAACAGACAGAAGCTGACGTCCCAGTGGAGCCAGCTTGAGGCACATGGGATTTTGATGACTTTGGGGGAACAGGGAGCCCGGGGCTCTGCATCCCACTGGGGAAGGACTTTGCTATGGGAGTGGCATCAGCTTCACTCTAATTCTAGCCTAAAAACATGCTAATATGCAAACATTTATGAAAATACTCCAGAACACAAAGCTGAACCCAAACCCATGGCGGTGGGTCAGCTGCCTCCTTCCCTTCTCACAAGATGGGGCAGTGCTGCCTTAGGTCCATCATTGTCATCATGGCATCAAGAGCTCAACTTGGAATGGAAACCCTCAGGTATGTCAAACCAAAACACAATTTACCGTTAACTTACTAATCCTGCTCTCCTCCGGGGGAAAGAACCACAAAGTTCCTGTATTTATTCAGCAGAACTCAGCACTCCTGGGTTTGCCAGTGGTGCCTAAATATAGTTTGTGAGAAACAAATAATCTGTCAGGATTCCTGCTCCCTCCACCTCTCCTGCCACCCTTCCTTAAAGGTCAGGCTGCTGGGGCAAACACTCTCCCCCCACTGGCAGCCCCTGGCACGTGGGCATCAGTCCTGAGCTAAGGAAAGGTGCTTTCTTGGGGTGTCACCGCGCCTGTGAGGGGGGCTCCCCTGCCCTGGTGTCCCCGAGCAGTGCCAGGGGTGGGCTGCAGGACTCTGCTCCATCCCTGTCCCCGGCCCCAGCCCTTCCCCTGCCCCAGAAAATGGCACAAACCCTCAGGGCATGGGCAAGATCACTGGAGATGGGGAAGGTGGAGGCTCAATGGCTCTCACCAGGAAGGTCAGTATCTGGAGGTAACATCTCCTCCCAGAGCGGTGCCAGACCATGGGTCCCAGCTCCCTGGGTGCTGCTGTTTCTCCTCAAGACATCATGAAATGCTTCTGCTGGATGAAGGGAAGGCAGGATAGCTGACACCCAGCTGGGACCCCAGCTCTGTGGGAGAGAAGAGATGGAGATGGCTGTGAGGATGGGACATAAGAGAAGAGGAAAGAATGAAAGGCTTCAAGAGAAAGTGATCCCTCAAGTTACTGGAAGAGGAAAGACTCCTCTTGGCAAGAGGAGTCCAAGTATCTGCAGAGGATGAAAAGTGAACTCAGTCTTCCTTTGATGTTTTTCCTGCCTGTTCTTGCCCTCTGCCTTGCCCTGGGGTACCCCTGAGTTATCTTTTCCCCCTCCATCCCTCATCATTTTGCCCTGCCCAATGGGCAGGCAGAGCCTGCAGGCACTGTCAGCTCTCCAAACTTCCAAACACCAGCACTGCAAACCAAACATGCCTCCAGCAGAGATGGGCAAGAGGAGATGCTCCATCCCACCGTGCTGCCGTGTCTGCCTGTGAGCCAGGCCAGCAGCACCGAGGGCAGAGCCCCGCTGCCCTCTCAGGTGCGTTCAAGCCACGCAGCGCCCAGCTCATGGCTCCTCTCAGTCAGGTTTGCTGCACCCCCCTCGGAAGCAGCAATGAGCTGACCAAGCAGCAGTCCTGGATGTCTGCATGACCAGAGGGACAGCTCTGTCCCCGCTGAGACCCACAGCAGGGAGATGTGGCACGGCAGCAAACTGGAGCCCATCCCTGCGCTCTCTGGCCTGGCAAGCCCCCAGCACCCTCTGAGCATCCCCAGCCTGCATGAGCCCCGCAGGGCTGTTGGCCCATCCCATGGCCCATCCCACTCACCTTCCCTCTGCCCTCTTTCCCCTCCCTGCCGCTGCATTTTCCACCTTCTCTGCAAACTCTCCAGCCCAGGAAAATGTGAGGCCATGGAAAACCAAGCCAGGCCCCCGCAGCTGAGCCACTGCTCAGCCCCTGTCTGCAAACCCCAGCTCCTGGCACCTCCAGTGTCCCACCCCAGCAGGCTGCCCGCTCCCCCTGGCAGGACCCCCAGTGCCCCGACTGCAGAGAGCCAGTTTTGGGGCTCGCTGTGGGTTTCATGGAGCAATCAGAGCTCCAAGAGTGAGAATGCTCAGGACAGAGGCTCAGTGCTGCTGAGGAAGCCCCGGTGGTTTCCTCACCCACCCTTCGCTGGGCTGCTCCAAGCCCAGGTCTCACAGGCGTGCATTGGCTCCAGCCTTCCTCACCCTCAGGACCAGCCTCACCAGCATGCAGCATCTCCGCTGCTGACAAAGCCAGGGAAGTACCAGCATCTGTGGGAGCAGAGCTGGGACTTGCCTTTCCCCCACTGTGCTGGGCAGCACATCCCTCACTTCCCATTCCTCAGCAGGGTCAAGAACCAAGCCACAGCTTTCAGTCCTATTTTAAAGCAGATTTGGAATCTCTTTTTGCCCACGTCCCTTCACAACCTTCCCTATTACCTTCACTGGACCCCCCAGTCATCCACGCATGGCTCCTGTCTGGCTTTATACAAGAGGATGCTCCTTACTGGGGCAGAGGCAGGGGAGACAATGAGGAACACCTGACACGAGGTGTGCATGGGGAGCAGGGCACAGACAGCAAGACCCTAGAGAAACTGCTCAAGTCTGATTTACCTTTTCCCAAAAGCTGGAAATAAAAGAAGCCCAGGAACATCAGACAGCTCCCACTTCCCTGCCAGTGCCCAGAGAGCAAGGGGAGCCCTGCTCTGGGGTAGGGAGCAGACCCCCAGGCACTTTGGGTGGCCAGGCTGGGGGCTGCCACAAGGACAGTCAATGGCCAAGGTGTGAGCTCCCCACTGCCCAAAGCAGTGTTCCCTACTGCCGTCCCCCTCCTTCCCAGGTAAGGACAAGTTAACAAGGTCCTTGCTGACTCGGAGCAGCACCTCATGTGGCTCCCACTCCCGCAGAGAGCAGATGTACCAGGAGCTTGGGGGGCAGCCGAGGGCCGGGGTTCTGGCTCCATCAGCATTTCTGTAGCTTCTCTCTGACCTGGGCAAGCCACAGAGCAGGGACCCGCTCGCATCTGCACTGGGGACGGCCACGACCCTGGAGGGGGACCAGCAGGCATGTTGAGGGGCTGGTGATGCTCAGCCTTGAACAAGCTGGACTTCTCCCAAGAGCACCTTCAACCACAGGGAGCTCCTTTGGCCATGGTCCCTGCTCCAGATGAGGAAGGGGATGCTTGTGTCTGCACTCAGAGCTGGGAACCCTGACAAACAGACAAGCATTTGCTAAAACAACTGCTAATTGTTCCCAGTTAGGGTCAGTATGGAATACTCATCAGTGAAAGGCACCAGCCCTAATGTGTTTCACAGGCTGGTGAGGAATGGTGGCAACGGAACAGGGGGAAGACATACTGCTGCCTCAAGCCCTGCACAGCTGCAGCCACACTAAACAGCCTGAGGGAGACTGGATGGAGCAGCCCTGAGGAAAAGCACCTGGGGCTGTTGGTCCATGAGAAGCTCCCCATGACCTGGCTTCAGTGGGCGCTTGAGCCCAGAACCCCCTGTGTGCGGGGCTGCACCCCCAGAGTGTGAGCAGCAGCTCAGGCAGGGGATCCTGCCCCTCTGCTGTGCTCTGGGGAGACCCCCCCTGCATCCCTGATCCTGCTCTGGGGCAGCAGCACAAGAGGGACCTGGAGCTGTTGGAGCGAGGCCAGAGGAGGCCATGGAGATGCTGCGAGGGCTGGAGCAGCTCTGCTCTGGAGCCAGGCTGAGAGAGCTGGGCTGGGGCAGCCTGGAGAAGAGAAGGCTCCTGAAGGGGAGACCTTAGAGCAGCTCCAGTGCCTAAAGGGGCTGCAGGAAACCTGGAGAGGGGCTTGGGACAAGGGCCTGTAGGGACAGGCCAAGGGGAATGGCTTGAACCTGCCCGAGGGGAGACTGAGCTGAGCTCTTAGGCAGAAGCTCTTCCCTGGGAGGGTGCTGAGGCGCTGGCACAGGGTGCCCAGAGAAGCTGTGGCTGCCCCATCCCTGGCAGTGCTCAAGGCCAGGTTGGACACAGGGGCTTGGAGCAAGCTGCTCCAGTGGAAGGGGTCCCTGCCAGTGGCAGGGGTTGGGACTGGATGAGCTTTAAGGTCCCTTCCAACCCAAACCAGTCTGGGGTTCTGTGATTCTATGAAAACCATCCACGTGTGTCAAACAACCCGGAAAGAGCTTGCCTGAGCTGCAGATATCCTTTGAGGAGCTTAGGCAAGAGGGAAGCAGAGCCAGCCTGGGTGTCCTGTCTCTGGTACCAGCCCCAGGAGCAGCTTTCTGCTCCTGCTCTGGTAGCTTGCAGGGTTCTTCCCAAAGCTGGAGACAAAACCTGTTGGATTTTGCAAAGCACAGTGAGATGATGACATGGGGCTTTGGCTGCACCCCATGACCCAAAAAACCCACCCAACAGAGAAAAAGCTCTCAAAACCCTGCAGATGCTCAAACACCTTTGCCACTGGATGGGTTTGCACCTTGAAACAGCAGCCCTGGGGTGCTAATGGCCCCTGCGGAGTCTCTCCCCTGCCAAGGGAGTGGTAACCCCCTTAGTGACCCAAGTACAGGGGCTGTGGACAAGTATCCCCCCAAGCACAGGAGGGCACAGCCAGCGCTGCCAGCACACTGGGGAAGAAAGGAATATCTGTGTAAATGCTATTTACCTTTGGGTTTCTCACTTCCCCTCGGGCAGACAATCCCGGCCCTCAGCGCAGCGCTGCATGAACGGGCTGTTCAATGTATTTTTGGGAGAAGGGGAAAAAAAAACCCACCCTCTGAAAAGAGCCTCTTTCAGCTAATAATGAAGTGAATATTATATTAAGAGTGAAAACATATTCAGGGTAACTTACAGAGCGAGACAGAAAACCTTTTCATAACACCCTGGCCACAAACACAACTGCCAATTAAACCGACTTCATGCGCTGGCCTGTGCCAAGACAAACGAGGGGCAGGGGAGCAGAGCACGATGGAGCCAGAGCGTTTGGTGCCCGGTTGGGCTCGGCCTGGCTGGCAGCACCGAGGGGTTTCCGCTCCACCGGCATTCAGAGGCAGCTGTGGAAATGAAAAGGTGCGAGTCACAGAACCATGGAATCCCAGCCTGGTTTGCATTAGGAGGGACCTTAAAGCTCATCCAGCCCCAACCCCTGCCACGGGCAGGGTCCCCTTCCACTGGAGCAGCTTGCTCCAAGCCCCTGTGTCCAACCTGGCCTTGAGCACTGCCAGGGATGGGGCAGCCCCAGCTTCTCTGGGCACCCTGTGCCAGCGCCTCAGCACCCTCCCAGGGAAGAGCTTCTGCCTAAGAGCTCATCTTAGGTGAGGTGCTGGGAAAGCATCCTCTGAGATCAGAGATATTTTAATTGAGCAAACAATGGGCTCAGCACAGGAGCTACAAGCTAAGAGTCGATAAACCCAGACTGGAAATACAAGCCCACTTCTGAAGTGTAACCAACCTTTGGACCAGTTTCATCAAGGAACACGATGTTTGTCAAGCTTTTTAATGGGGGGAAGCGGCATTTTAGGCAAAAATAAAATTCCAGTAGCAAACTCCTCAAAGGCCAGTGCTTTCTGATAAGCCAAGCAGCAAACAGGATTCTCCATACAGATGTTTGGCTCTTTCGCTCAAGGACTCTTATTGCTCGTTTAATGTCCAGATCCAAACA